>NW_027395279.1:9122500-9422500 GCF_027580225.2 Misgurnus anguillicaudatus
GCACAACCGGATACCGGACCAATTAAATCTAAATGTAAGTTTACTCTGGTCATTTCACCGCGGACAGTTTTTCAAACCTGGGACAAAATAAAGTAGGCTTCGCTCAGCATTTGATACTAGAAAAGTGGACAACATGGCCATTACAACCCCTACCACAAACCGCAAGTAGTGATTTTATTACTGTTTATTTCGGTTTAAATTTATAGTTGCTTAGTGAGCAAAAAACATTAAGGACAATTTACCGTGTTCGAGATCGAAATCAAAATGAGTCTGTGGTAAAGTTAACCTTACCTATCGTTAACTACCAAACTAAATGGCATAGATCAGTGGTTTTCAATTCCAGTCCTGGGGCCCCCCCTCCCAGAATGTTTTAGATGTCTCCTTATATGAAACACCTGATTTCACTCATTGGCTCCTTAATTAACACACTAACGAGCTGATGATCGGAATCAGGTGTTTTTATATATGGAGACATCTAAAATGTTCTGGGAGGGGGGGCCCGAGGACTGGAATTGAAAACCACTGGCATAGATTGTATGATGACTTATTTGCATGGATGTTTATAATTATTCCTGCCTGGGGTTTCATGTGTCACTCACCATAAGCGCAAATTCAACCTTTTTCCCATAACAATAACCTATTCATTACATTTAAAGCAACACTAAAGAGTTTTTGCTATTTGCTCCCCCTACAGGTTGGAAGCGGAATTGTCCATTACCACTGTCGTAAATAATTTAGCCTACTGCAGCAAAGCTGGCTCTGATTGGATGGTAGGTCTGGCATAAAGCAAGTTTTTGTAGTTTTCACTCGAACTACAGGACTGCGACCCCACGGTTGGAAACTTTAGTGCGGTTTTGGCCGATAAAGGGCTGCAAAGCAAATGTGAAAGTGCCGTTCAACTTCGACTGAAACTTTTTTGGAAACATTATTTTAAGGTTAATAAAACTATTTAGTGTTGCTTTAAAAACCGACCCCAGACAATGGAAACAAGAGGACTTATAAAGGGGAAGTGGACCAATGGGAACATGACACAAGGGAACCCATGAGAACACAGGACAAGAAACAAGATACAAACATGGCAATGACCTATATCCAATTAAAAGACATAAACTTGAAACTTCAAGAAAAAAGTCATGACCATAAAAATACAAGAACACATGACAAAAACCCTGACAACTAACCTGCACTTAGTCACACTCAAATAGAGAAAGCCGACATACATACTGTTCACATCTCACACTTGACTTGCAAAATTTGCAAGTGTATGAAAATAAACTACTGTATTTTTGTATTTTTACTAAAAAAACTTTTACAAGGGAGCATGACATTTCTTTCAAACTTTCCATCAGTTGGACTATTTGATCTATTGCTTCACCGTTACATTGACTCAGATTGAGTCATGCAAAAATCTGACATATGCAATCGGTAACAAAGGGCTTGCATCAGCAACATTGACAAACAAGTCATTCATGAGACGACAACTATGGCACATGTATTTATAGCAACTAGTTTAACTAATTAATCATTTGATTTTTATCATAAATATAATAATATATTGTGTGTCAGGCAGTCATTCATGCAATGGTATGCAAAGCAATATATATATAGGCCCAGCGGACAACTTGTCTATGCTTTGTAGGTATTGTCTGGAGATTGGGACAAAATATCAATATTGATTGATTGAATATTGACTAGTGTCATAAAAAAGTGTTAGGTAGTATTAATCTATAGGCAACTTAATTAAAACAAATTCTCCCTCTCATTACGTCACTTCCGGGTTGGCATTTTGTTTTAGAGGCAGGGCTAAAATTTCCTTACAAAAACGACTCCAGAAGCCTCACTGGCATATTTATAATTATATCTTAAAGAAAATCTAGTTCATATATTATTATTCTATACTTTGAATTACTAAGTGGTTTAACCTGAGATATGCTCTTTAACTCTTTCCCCACCATTGACAAGATAACTCGTCAATTAAGACAAAATGCTTCCCTGCCAATTACAAGAATTTCCAGCGTTCCGCAATATCGCAAAGTCTTCTGCAACACATACAACCTGGAAGTAGCGCCTCACGTGAAAGAGAAAGAGCTTTGCGCATGTTTTAAAGATCGCTCTGCATCTGGGCCCGGTTCCCCAAAACGTTCTTATCGCTAAGTAGTTCTTAACCTATTCCTTAACCTCTCTCTTAACTCTATGGCACGATTCCCAAAACGTTCGTACGCTAAGTATATCTTCTGTAAGTCACACTTTCGGAAGGTTGGTCTGGACCATTCGTAAGCTCTCTCTTAGCGTTGTTTGAGCACAAAACGTTATCGCCGCAGTCTTTAGAAATAAGCGCAGCGCAGTACAAGTCAAACTATGGTATGCTGACAATGATTTTATGTTATGGACATTTTAAGACTTATAATAAAATATGTTTGCAATGGATACAGGGCTATTTATGCAGTTGACTTTATTTGGTATCAGAAAGAATCAAAGACGGCGCCGGTGTTGAAGTTTGTTCCCCATTGAAGTCTGTTTCCTTTATGTTTATAGCGTTTACATTTATAATTTATTTAGAAAGATTAAATATTTGAATTTGTTATACTAAAAGCAATAATATCATGTATTCTATTATACAATTTATTAAATATTTCTTATTTGACAGTTTTATATCTTTTAACCTGTCTTTTTTCCTTTTTTTCTCTACTGTTTGTTTTAAAAATGTTATGTTTCCATACATAATAAATTGTACATATAATATGATTCATACTGTAATGCTGTAAAAATAATTTACAATCAAGAACAATCAAGATACATTACATAAATGCACACACACACACACACACACACACACATCTCAGTAGCCATTAAAACTTTCAATGTATATAAAGAATAAACTTATAATGTGATAAAAACGCTATTAAAACACTAAAGGGAAACATAGGTGGAACAGACTTCAACACAACACCTGTAACCCTGTAACCGTTTAGTCCATGCCAATTTTTTTTATTCTGTAACACTTAAAACCTTTTGACAATTTGCCTGACGTGGCTAAATAAAAAATCGCCTTTCAAGACAACTAATTATGGAGCTGCTAGATCTTCTCAGACCATATTCTTTATCTAACTCTCTCTGTTTATTGTAGATAGGTTGTTTTTTATTGAAAACATTAATGGCAAGCAATACCGCATTAAACAGAAGTACTACAGCTGCTTGCCAAGTAATTCTGATTGTTAAGTACCTTACCATTAGTATAAAAGTGTATTATATAATTTTTTAAGTCGTTAAACCCATGTCAAGAAGCGGCACAAGTGGCACATCGGGATAAGGAGGGTGGATGATTAGCGAGGTTCATCTACCCGTATTACTGACAATTTGATAATTTAATTAATAGTCTATATTTTACGGATAACTTAAAATAAATGTTACTGGAATAATTTGAGTAATGTTCCATTTGTATAGAGCGTGTTGTCTTTCTTAACGGCTTAATGCACTTTCGCGTAAAGTGGAAAATCGATCCCTGAGCAATCGATCGCAAATAATTCAGCACCTTCACTTGGGACAGCGACATTGTTACGTTGAACTTAGAGGCAGCGTGTTAAGAAGCTTCCTAAGAGACACTTCGGGGAACACACTTAGGAACATAAACAACTTTGGTAAGATATATCTTTTTGAGTCTTCTTAGCGCGCTAAGAGTGAACGTTATTGGGGAACCGGGCCCAGATCTCTATCAAAAGTCCTTCAAAAAAATTTAATTATCTCAGCATTTTGCTTAAAATTGGGTTTTTTGAAGAAACCAACGTACCAATATTTGAGAGGTAATAAAAAAGAGAACCAATGAAAGTAGAATGAAACGGGGATTTTTTGAAAGCAGAGGGTATGTTCTTTCATTTGATATATTGTTTGTTTATATATTTAAAAAAGAACATTTTCTGGAAGACATTAAACTTTTATGAAAATCATGAAAAATGCTGGCGCAGGCTGTGAACTTTTTTTTTAAACGCTGGCGGGGAAAGAGTTAAGGTCTGTCATATGAAGCCACATTAAAGCCTGTTAATGTCACGGAGTGACTTTCATAGGCGGACCGGAAAGGGTGACGATCGTTCCGCCCGGACGAATTGTAATGAAACACCAGGCCAGTTCCGGCCAACTCTGGGCAGAAAATCAAAACAAATCAAGGATTATCTGTATCAGGTGTGTAAAGTGAATGTGGCGTGCAATGATTGGGCATTGGAGAAGAGAGGAGGTGTATAAAACGGGCGTTGAGAAGCAGGAAGAAGAGTTCGCTCTGGGAGCCTGCTGGGTTTGTTATGAAAGGGGGGCGGGTGAGGGAAAGCTGGAAACTGAAACGAAGAGTAAAGACGAGATTCTGGATAAAGGAAGCCAATTGCGGACGAGAAGTAGCCTTCAAAGAAGAAGTTGAAAAGCCACGTTTGTTCCGGCGTGGAAGGAACTGGAGATGTCGAACGAATGTAACAAGTGGATCTAAAAGAGAGGACGCGGAGAAGGAGGATTTTGACGTAGTCTGTTGTGAGGTCTCCGAACCCGGGCTGAAGCTGTGACACTGACCCTAGTTCACTGTGATTGCGGTGGGGGATTTTATTGAAGTGAGTACACGTGGAGAATTGTCGTGTTGTGCTGTCCTCAGTGTTTGTCAGTAGTCATATCCTAGGCCGAGGAAAGAGCCCTCTGTATGAAGAGGCGAGAGGTATTTATAAACGTACATGACCGAGGGACCCGTCTGATGGTGGCGCTGTGGCTGTGGAAAGTTCCCTTCTGCCCTTTCTGTCGTGTAAAGAGCTAAAAGCCCAGTGTGCCCACCCTTATGCCCAAAGTTAAAGGCCCTGTGTACTTACATGTCTGCCCATGAGCTTAAAGCCCAGTGTGCCCACCTGTATGCCCAGAGTTAAAGGCCCTGTGTACTTACCTGTATGCCCAGAGTTAAAGGCCCTGTGTACTTACCTGTATGCCCAGAGTTAAAGGCCCCGTGTACTCACCTGTATGCCCATAGTTAAAGGCCTTGTGTACTTACCTGTATGCCCAGAGTTAAAGGCCCCGTGTACTCACCTGTATGCCCAGAGTTAAAGGCCTTGTGAACTTACCTGTATGCCCAGAGTTAAAGGCCCCGTGTACTTACCTGTATGCCCAGAGTTAAATGCCTTGTTAACTTACCTGTATGCCCAGAGTTAAAGGCCCTGTGTACTTACCCGTATGCCCAGAGTTAAAGGTTCAACTTTTGTCTCACCAGTCCATTTTCCCTAAAAGTCTTGGGGATCATCAAGATGTTTTCTGGCAAAACTGAGATGAGCTTTACTGTATGTCCTTTTTGCTCAGCAGCAGGATTCATCTTGAAACTCTCTTCTCTTTGCCCAATCTCTTTCTTATGGTGGAGTCATGAACACTGACGAGGCAAGTGAGGCCTGCAGTTCTTCGGATGTTGTTGTGAGGTCTTTTGTGATCTCTTGGATGAGTCGTCACTGCGCTTTTGGGGTAATTTTGGTCGGCTGGTCACTCTTGGGAAGGTTCACTATTGTTCCATGTTCTCGCTATTTGTGAATATTGGCTCAGACCAGGCACGTGCAGAGGGGGGGGGGGGGGGGGGCGGTGGGTTGCCCAAGCACCTGCCCCTTTACCCCTGGATGACCAAAGTGCCCTTTTTGTCAAGGCATTTTTTTTGCAATTAAATGCCCTTTTGTGAAGGCCTGCCCAATCTAACTATTAGTAAAATTAATAAAAAATAATTTAGCCGCAAATAAAATTAGTCACATGATGACGTATTGATCTTTTATTGGACAATCTCTTAAGGGAAAGCTCACAGCGCAGCAGCGCCCACACGTGCATGACACGGTGCGCAGTACAGGGAGGATCCCCTTCGAGCCGGTGTTGTGTCGAAGTCTGTTCCCCCTATGTTCCCCCTATTTTTCCCTTCAGTGTAGTGTTTTTATGGTGTTTTTATCACGTTATAGGTTTTATTATTTATATATTTAAAGTTTTAATGGCTACTGAGATGTATATGTGTGCATTTCTGTAATGTATCTGTATTGTTCTTAATGGTAAGTCAATTATTTTTACAGTATGAATCATATTATATGAATAATATTTATTTAATTATGTATGCAAACATTACATTTTTAAAACAACCAGTAAAGAAAAAGAAAGAAAAAGAAAGGCTATATTTTAAAAGAAATACCCTAATAGAAAACTGTCAAATGTATGAAATATTTAATAAATTGTATTATAAAATACATGATATTATGCCTTTTTAGTATAACCAATTCAAATCTTTAATCTTTCTAAATGTAACGTGATGCAAACGCTATAATAGCACTACACTAAAGGGAAACATAGGGGGAACGGAGTTCGACACAACACCGGCATTGAACCGAAGCGGTATGCTCGTTATATTATTATTATTTTACAAGAACAACGTGAGGAGAGCATGCACAGCTTTTGTTTATTGCTGTCTGTGTGTATTAACATCTTTAGAACGTTAGATGCAAACAGGGCTCTCAAGTCTCACGCATTCGGCGGGAGACACACGCATTTCAGCCATCACACGTCATTGCATTTCTCACGCTGAAAATAAAACATTCTTCCCATATAAAAACAATGGATGAAGCAAAGGCAGGGACGTTCTCTGCCGGGAGTTCATACAGGTAGCTGTCTCGAGTTTTTAGGTGTGCTCAACTTCACGCAGCAATGCAAGAACAAAACGCACATGACATCAAAGTACCGCGAGAAATATTCGGGAAATCATACGGAGGAGTTTGATTTCAAATCGCTCTCGCGCTGTTCTAATGTCATCCACTTGTCACGCGGAGTTTGTTGGAAGAGCAAGATCCGATGAATACGGTAAAAAAACTCTTACTTTTTGTATCATATTGAATTTACGATTCTTGGACTCGCCTTTGATAAAAGACAATGTGAGCTGATGTTGGGTAATATAGCCATACATACTCGTGCTAAATTATTAACTCAATCAAAAACTCTCCAGCTTTGCAACCAGTTTTAGTTTACCTGAAAATAAATAAAGTAGTAGAGGCTTCATGAAATGAATGAAAGGAGAGATGAATGTCATTATTTTATTGCCCTGTCATCAAGGCATCAAAGTGTGCAAAAACACAACACAAACACGATTCAAAACTAAAATATGTAGGCTACTCTCTTTGTATACAAATTTCGAACAGGATTAGAATAGAATAGAATTATATTTTAAATATCACAACAAAAACACAAGCCTGTAAACGTAATAATATCTTAATGTCACAATGCAATATATAATATCATATAATTTCAAAACTGCATATACTGTGTTGACACACACAAACACTAAATGAAATGCACTGTAAGTCGTTTTGGATAAAAGCTGCTGCCAAATGCATAAATATGTAGCGAATTTGCGGGAGGAGGGAAATAACGTTATTTGAAACACTATGAACCTCCGACCGAAACACTACGGGGATTCCCAAGGGAATCTTAGATTTTAGCTCAAAAGGGAATATGTATAATTAACTGTAATTAATTATACAAGTTTATCAGGTTTTACCTGGCGTAGCAGAATTAATAATAACAATTAATTAATATGTTCGTCCGCCGAAGACATATATCCATAATCGTATATTAACGTCTAAGAAATGTTAATTTCATGGCCTTTAAAATTAACCTTCTCACTGATATTCAGTGCTACTCGCAGCGTGTAGCTGGATCAAAGGCAGAAATAGTGACTTTAATTTCATGAGCATTGAACACAGAAACAATTCAATTGTGAAAATGCAAACCGGTTTATTAACTATAAAATGAAGTACACATAACGACTAACTAAACATACACACATACAATAACATAAAACATAGATGAGAAAGAAAAGATTGAAAAAGCTAGAGAGAGAGAGTAAAAGATTGGCAAAGCACTATTGCTTAACATCTGCACAAACCATCGGAAAATCTCTAAGTAGCGCCTTAATTTTATAAGGGGTAAAGCTTAAACATCAGCGAGTAAAACAAGTTTATACTTGCATTTGGCTCTTTGTGTTGCGTTGCGAAGTTTCTTATGCTCGCGGTGCGAGCAAGGAGAGAGAGAGAGAATCCAGGTGTGTTCGTTTAAGATGGAAGTCCGTTAAGTTGTTTCGTAGGGCGGATTGGTCCGCGGGGTTTTCCGAACTCTAGCGCAAAGCCAGGGAAGACTGTCCTGAAGAGACAGGGCTCAGAGAAAAGATGATGAATCCGAGGGACTCTGGGTGAGTCTCAGCGAGTTTCCAAACTGCGCTGACGGGTTACCTAAGTAACCGGGCGATTGAGCGCTCATGAGTGAACTAAGCCACTGACTGAGATACTGAGCGAATCGTTCGAATTGAGCTATTGAGCGATGATCAATGAGCAAAATGAGCAAT
This sequence comes from Misgurnus anguillicaudatus, assembly GCF_027580225.2. Taxonomy (NCBI): domain Eukaryota; kingdom Metazoa; phylum Chordata; class Actinopteri; order Cypriniformes; family Cobitidae; genus Misgurnus; species Misgurnus anguillicaudatus. The sequence goes on from NW_027395279.1 coordinate 9,130,872, forward strand.
GAGCTCTGATGGCTTGGGCGATAGGCCGTTTTGACCTTTCACACGCCCAGCCCATTTTGGGTGTATGACCAATGTGTGCGCGGGGAAACAAGCCTTTGTTCTTTCAGACATCACATTTGCATAATGATAAAAGTTTGTTTCCATAACTCTTCAAATCGATATTAAATGACATTGATGCGGCTTATGGTAATGTGATACATAGAAATGATTGGGAAATAAAGAGTAGATTAATTTGATACTAGACAAGACATGGGTTTAAGATTACGTTGAATAATAATTTCATACCTAAGATATGAACCATGCTACAGTGAATAAAATCTAACTAAAGTGTTAACACACAGTTACATCACACATACATGATCATGCAGTAAAGGGATATAACATATATATACATTTAAACAGCTCATTGTGATCTTTGAATGTGGTTTCATCACAGACGTATAGTCTGTGCCCCCAGCTGTGTCTCTGGCGATCGTCGAACGAACGGCTCTCAGGTTTCTCTGGTGGGATTCCTTTGAAGACTGCATTTGTTTTAATTGTCGCCCACTTTACAGCCTTGATAGGTGGTAGATATCTGGGTGATTGTGTTATCAGGACACAGGGTTATCTAAAGTCACAATTTTAGGGCTGTTTACGATCCAGACGCCAAATGGCCTCAATCTGACTCCGAGCCATTTGCTACATATCCCCCCTTCATGGCCACCAGGGTCTTGAGAGACTTTGGTGGGCGATGGTTCAATAGGCGATGGTTATACAGGTCATTTGGTCTGGATGGCAGGTGTATCTTAATTTTCTGCAGCGCTTCGGCGTGCCTGCAGAGGGGTGATTTCGATGAGGTTGGGCTCTTGCTCGGCTTGTGTGTCTTGCTTCCCACGGTTCCGCTTGAAGGCTCGAGGGACGGCAGCTGTGCACTTGTTCACTGTTTCCTGCATCCCGCTGACTCTTCGGTACAGGATGAAAGTGAGGCCAAGAGTAAGGGCGTATCCTACTCCTGTGGAGAGGCACAGTACCGTGTCAGCGGCGGTCCAGGCTCGGACAACAGGGAGGCTGTGCATAGCTGGCATGCGAGCAAGTGCCTGGAGGGCAGTGTCGATGGGCGTGACATCAATTAGTTGGGTCCCCCCTTCTGCAATCCTCATCTCCAATTCAGGGTCTAAAGTGAAGTTGTGGTCCCTGAAGAAAGTTGAAAATTCCAGTTCGGTGTGGTACTCCTCACTGGGAAGGTGATAGAGTGCGAGTTCATCGATGTGAAGAATCACACCTTTTGGAACTTGGATCCACATCATCTGGTTTGGTAGACTGATGCGGGTGGCTGTGTCGTGTTGGTCGTAGGTCAAAGTGGCCGTGCTGGCTGGGGTGTTGACCAGCCATCGGTCACCTACGATCTCAGCTTGGGTGTTAGTGACCTCGGCTCGTGGTTTAGCTGAGGCAGGACAACGAGAGTCAATCTTCATGGGCCGCGGCCCACAGATGCCGTCAGTGTTGTCCTGAAGGAAAGGTTTGCTGGGGCAGAGATAATTAATGTCTTTAGTGAGGCTGCACATGTGCAGGTTTGATGCAAGGTACAGCTGTTCATTACTGTCATGGTAAGCCACCACAGTGGGGGTGCGTATTCTGATGTGGGTGTTTCCCTGCCAGAAGCCAACATTGACAATGTCTTTGAGTCTGTAGATGTTGTGTGACTCGATGATTGGCAGGTTTATCAGAAAAGCAAGTTCGCCTTGTTTAGGGGCTATGCTTAATGGAATTGCGCTACCTAGGGAGTAGGCCAGATGCGCCTGCAGGGTGTTTGTTGGGCCTGCAGTGGCGGAGGGTAAAATGGTCTGTACCAGGCTTAGGGGTACCAGGCAGGGTGGAATGGCTGCTGCGGCGGCTCCGAGTAGGGCTCCCAGGAACCGCTTGTGACGCTTGGTTTGTCGGCCAAGACCTGCCTGTGTCTTCTGAAGTTGGTACAGCATGTGTTTGATGTCAACCTCTGCGTGAATCATAGCGTTCTGCGCCCATCGTTCTCCTGCCCAACTGGTTTCTGGTGCTAATGCTGTGTAGTGTGCTCTGTAGACATCACGGGGGTTGAGTCGGACATAGACTTTTTGGCTATGCGTTCCGCAGTTCGTGATCAGGAGTCCAGGTTGCTCTTTAAGGACGATGCCTGAGGCGGGACCCGGCGACACGATTTCAGGTTGCGACCATCCCCCCTGTAGGCTGATGTACAGAACAGCGAGCCACAGCAGCATCCTGGTGACAGAGAGGGAGAGAGAGAAGAAACAATAGGTGGGCGCTACAGGTCCTTGTTTGGTCAGGACAGTTCTCTTTCTTTTCATTGGCGGCTGTTCCCTAGGAGGCAGAGTTCTAGTGATGAGGCAGTGTGGAGAAGTTTGGTTCGTCCCCCCTTTACTATCATGCCATAATGTTGAGTGTCTCTTGACTTGGTTCTGGTGGACCCATCTGGAAATTGGTTCCTTCTGACTTCTGCCCATCTTGATCTGGTATGCAATGGGGGAGAGTTTGTCCACAATCTCATGAGGTCCTGTCCAGTGTGGCAGAAATTTCTTTGACAGCAGTCGGTGAGCTGTCTGAATTGGCGGGGCGAAACTGTAGGACCAGATCTTGGTTGTTCGAAAAGCGAAGGTCGTTCCCGGATGAAGTTCATCCAGATACTGGTGAGTGGTGTCATTGGGTGCTGGAAAGCATTCTGCCAACTTTGTGAATTGGCAGATGACCGTGAGAAGGTGTTTGTTGCCCCTCGTTGGCCTGGGTAATGGTCCAACCCAGTCTATCTGGAGGTCTGACACTGAAAAGTTGACACCTCTTTTTTGAAGTGGTGCTCCATGGTTTGGCTTAGCCAGTTGGAACTGGCAGCAAACCAGACATTTCTTGATGTGTTCTGCTACATCGTGCTGCATTCCAGGCCAGTATGCCACCTGTTTCGGTGTTTCATAAGTGGCTTTTGTGCGGTGGTGTGCGGCACATGCTGTGTCATGCGCATACATTAGTATGACCCCCCTATGGGCCTGAGGAACCACAAGCGCAGGTGTAGTGCGGTCATCAGGGACATACCCAAGGATGTTGTGTTGTATGCGCAGCAGGTGCCTGACATCGTTGAGACGTTTGCGGGTTGGAGCAGCAGACAGGTCAGAGTTTGTGATAGGGTAGGTGGAGGGGTCTGAGAGGTGGTTTAACATAGCTTGGGTAGCGATGTTAAAGGCTTGTAGTTTCTGATGATCTGCATCATCCTGCATGGCATCTGCATCTTTAAAATTTTGTTGAACTTGTGTGTCAAGTCCTGGGTATGGCTCTGAGTCTTTGGCTGGATGCAGATTGCAGAGCAGTGAACTTTTGAAGTTTAGGTCTGAGACGAAGTTCCCGCGGCTGGCTGGGGGGTCGTCCATGACCTGTGTGACCTGGCAGTTTACCTTAGATGATCTGGCTGATTTAAAGGGTAAAGGTTCTCGCACTTGAGCCCAAATTTTTAACTGTTTAAAGTCCATTAAGGGTTCAAAGCGGTCTAGCAGGTCTTTGCCAATGAGGAGAGGGTATGAGTCCATTGGTGAGATGTACACAGGGTGTATGATGCTCATAGGACCGATCGTCAGGTGGATGGGAATCACCTGTTGCAGTTGAACTTCAGTCTGGCTGTAAGACTGCACATTCAGCATACACCTTTGGGGTTTAAGGGTCAAATTTTGGGCCTTAGCTCTGTTCTGGAGTCTGGTGAAAAGCTGGGATGACATCAGCGTTAGGTCAGCTCCGGTGTCGACGAGGGCTTCTAGTTCAACCTCATTTTCCAAGGTGATGGATAGATATAGCTTTTTAGCTTCTCCTCTTTCGATTAGGTTTCCCAGGAGGCTTGGTACTGGGGCTGTTGTATTAATGGGAAGGCAGTCAAGGCTGGTTTTCTGTGACTCTGTAGGGAAAGAGACACTTAACACAGCACTCTCTGGTACTTGCAGGCTTTGGTTGGTTGGTGTTTGAGATATTGTTTGTATGCCAAAGTCTTTGAATAAGGAGTCGGGTTTGTCTTCGTGGTCCTCCTTGTGGGGCCTCTTTTGGATTAACTCCTTCAATATTCTCAGAATCTCTGCTGTCTCAGACGTGTCTGTGTCACACTGTTTCGGGGGTAGCTCAGACTTAGATTTGCTCTGTGTGTATCGAGACTGATCTCTCTGTTGACTGTTACCAGTATTTGATCTGCCAGGTGCAGGACGGTTACCTCTAGGTCGTCGGCCAGGTTCCCACGAGCCGCCACCCTTCTGGTTGTCTGATGAGTTTGGCCGGCTCCATGACCTCTCGGCGCATCCCATTTGGTGCTTGGGACGAGCCCCTTCATGGCCGTACCATTCCTGGCTGGCTGTAAAGTCTCTTGACCCTCTTGGCCCTCTGTTGAAAGGTCTTTCACTGTGGCGCTGTCGTGCGCCCTCCAGTGGTAGTTGAGGGTACAGTTCAGAGACAGGGAGAATGACAGGGTTTTTAACAGTCTTTTCAGAGGCCGCTCTTTGTTTACCATAAGCTTTCTGGGCCAAGTCCCGCAGCTGCCTGGTTGTCATTGTGCGAGGGCAGGCCATAACCCCTAAGTGTTGGCTTACTTTGAAATGAAGATTTCGCAGGAAAAGGGTCCTGAAGTTAAAGTCCTCCTCCATTCCTGGCTCATTCCGTGAGCCAAAGTAAGCTCGCCTGAGTCTGTTGTAGTAGGCCTGTGGAGTTTCGTTTCTGCTCTGTTTGAGGTCCATAGCTGTAACTAGTCCTTGTTCTGACTCTGGATCCGAAAACTCTTCTATTAAAGCCTTTTGCAGCTGTTTGTAATCCATCTTGATGTTTTCTGGCTGCCGGTCAAGGAAACTCCTCACCTCACGACTGGAAGTAACCCGTAGCAGATACAGTTTGTCTCTTGTGGTTACATTTGGCAGTGTTTGCAAATAAAAGTCAATGTCCTGCAGGTAAGAGTGGATATCATGGCCACCTGCAGGCTCTGGGGTAAATGTTGGGATATTTCTAGCCAGCTTGTCGAGGTCTTTGGGTGCCACGCCGGGCATGTCTGCAGGTGACCTCGGGAAATTCGTCTGTCCCCACCCCCATGTGTTAGTGAGAGGTTTGGGGATGCTGGCTGATGTCTTTAACAGTGGGCTCCCGCCCCCCTTTTCAACAGAAAAGCTTTGGTGGGGGGGTGCAGGCTCACTGGTTGAATGAAAGGGAAAGGTTGCTTTTTCCCTTACTTGTTCAGCTTGCAGTTTATATGCATAAATGAGTTCTCTTTGGGCGGAGTCAAGGTCGTCCCTAGCCTGGTCTCGTTGCTGAGCCAGAGCTCGACCTTCATCTCGAGACGCTCGCAGGTGATTCTCACAGGCCTTCAGCTTGGCATCACGTTCCTTCAGTTCTGCCTTTGCTCTCACCAGAAGATGTTCAGCCTGCTGGAGCTTTCCAGACAGCTCTTCTCTGGCTGTCTTTTCCTGTTGCTTTCTGTGCTCTGTGTCTGTGCGAAGTTTTGACAAGGCCTCTTGGAGTTGTCCAATCTCGTCCTTTAGCCTCCAGTGCTCCTCCTCCGTCGATGGATGTTGAATCTCTAATCCCTGTGTCAGCTGATCTAGACGATTCTGCACGTCCTCCTGATTCCTCCGTGCCTCTGCTGCTTGGAGCTGTAGAGCTGCTGCATCCTCTTCCAGTTGGGCGATTTTCCTTTCGCCCAGTTTAAGCTGGATGATGAGGTTGTGAGCAATGGCACCTGTGATCTTGGCTATATCCTTGTGACTGTAGCTCCTCGTTGGGTCGTGGGCTATGAACTTGTCCAGGGTGCCGTCGAGTTGCTCTCTTTCCAAGTGTTGCAGTTCATTGGCGAGGTTGGGCAGGAGTTCAGATGTCACAGCGCTGAGCCAGGCCTCTAGCTGGTCCCAGTGGTTGACAGGGCTTGGTAATCTGGACATGTTGACGCACTGATAGAAGAGAAAACACAAAGAGCCAATGCGAGTCCGCACAGTTCAGCGAGCTACGGCAATAATATATATATATATAGGGGCTATGAGCTTATTATCAGGGCCTTTCTCCGGCGGCACAGATAATCAGTGTGGGGAAATAAGGGAAAAATTTTAGTAATTTGTCGCTTTGTTAAAACCTATAGGTCGCCTTGGACATTTGGTTATTCGAGCGTATTACTAATGAATTCTCCTAATGGTTTGTGCAGTTTTGCTCTTTCAGCCCAAAATAAAATGAATCAAAATAATTAAAATTAATTAATTATAATGATAAAAATAATAAAATAAAACACACAAAATAAAGAATGAGGAGGATAGGTTGCTGGAAATGTAATAAAACAGGAAAGGGAAAAGAGAGGAAAAAACAAATAAATGATAATAAAATAATAAAATAAAATAAATAAAAATAATAAAATAAACTGAAAATGTGAATTGAGACAGCCAACAGACGAAGTCCTAAGGCTGGGGGAATGAAGAGGATAGGAGGTGGAAAAAGGGGTTTCCTGTTTCAGCTTAGCAGGTTCTCTACCCTAAATTTGATGACAGGGCCTTACAGGGAGAGGGCACTATGGAGTCATGCGAGTTAGGGGAGTGGCTTAGCTAGATTGGCTGGGTTAGACCCAACCTGATAGGGATCTGGTGCCTCTAGTGGCTACAGAGGGGAGAAAAGTGCATCTCTTTTACACCAACACTCGTTGACTATTTAAGGAAACCCAGGGTGGAACACAGAGACAAGGAGCTTCCCTGAGCACGCAGCCAAGAGTGCCGGGCCTTCTGCCCTCCCCACCTCGACCGCTCAACAGTCACACCCTTCACACCGCCGGGCCGCACTCAAAGGTGTCACCCACCAACTGGCACTGCCGCTAGGGCTTTTGTGTGTCAGCTGGCAAGGTTAGCGATTGGAGTGCCCGGTGGCAGAGGTTGCACTGTGTCTTGCTGCCTAAGGTGGTAAGGAGGGAGCTACCGCAGCACCCCGACTGTACACACTCGAGTCAGTTCAGCGGGACCGGTCTCTTGTAGAACTCACCGCTGGCGAAGCCTCTGATTCATCTATCAAGTGTTAGCTTTCAAGAGATGCACAGGGGCTTATCCTATTGCACCAGTTAAAACATAAATTAATTCACTGAGAATGGGACTTATGGGGATGAATTCTATTCACAGAAAAGAATTGATTCAATTAAAATTTAAAAATAAATCAAACTGAATTGAATTTAAATTTAAACTTAATTAAAAATACAATCTCTACAATAGAAAATAGAACAGGAGAGTAAGGAGTGAGAGAGACCAGCAAAAAAATGAAATAAAATAAAAATAAAATCAATCAAAATAAAATAAAAATTAAATAAAGAAATAATAAATTAATAAAGCCACAGCAATATTAATTATTATTTATAACTTAAGACCATAACATTCAATATGTAGGAAATAAAACTACAAAGTAGTAGAATAACCTAGTTATTGAAGTAAGGTCAGAAATCCAAGTTGGATTCCTGTCATACACTCCCAAAAGAGTTTATGAGAGGACCAAACAAGCTTTTCCCACTAGATGGCGATATTTCGCCCAACGAACAAAGAAAGCGGAAGTCAGACGTAGAGTAATGGAGAAGAAGAAGTGTTAGACACTCAAGACTGACATCTAGTGTTAGAACTAGGTAGTACGCTTTAAACTGACAAAGATTCGCTTCTATACAGTAATTACATCGGCGGCCGCTGCGTTGCTAAGACGACGGATGTAATTCGCTCGTGTTCAGCCGGTGCCTCTTTTGGCTTACGTTACCGGGACACGAAATAAACAAGAATCCAACGTGCTTTATCATACGTTGTGACTATAAATACTTGATCAAGTTTTCATCTCCTTTAAAATTGAAAAGTCTTACCTTCGGTGCTTACAATTTAAAAAATCCACGTATGTGAATAAAATGGAAAAATACAATAGACAGCTTCTCTAATTGTAAATCATTTCCTGGAGATTTAACAAAAAGGCCTTATCAGATGGGAGTACTCACTCGACCACCGCTTCGCTCTAAATAAAGGAATTCTACTCTTTATTAGGCGGAATCAGACGGTAATGCAGCGTATTAAAGGGTTTTTTTAATACGGTTACCTTAAAGACTGCAGTTAAATATACATAACAGGGGCGCGAGTCTGTTACGTCCTGAAAATGATACAGGAAAATACATTTTCATTCATACAAATAAAGAACGAAATCAGTTATAGCTGATAGTTCTTTTTCATTCACACAATGCAAAAACACATTTGATTTGTAACTGGTTTGCTCAGAAAATAATGTTTAAATCTGCCCGCGCGTTCTCCACCATTATATGTAGCGAATTTGCGGGAGGAGGGAAATAACGTTATTTGAAACACTATGAACCTCCGACCGAAACACTACGGGGATTCCCAAGGGAATCTTAGATTTTAGCTCAAAAGGGAATATGTATAATTAACTGTAATTAATTATACAAGTTTATCAGGTTTTACCTGGCGTAGCAGAATTAATAATAACAATTAATTAATATGTTCGTCCGCCGAAGACATATATCCATAATCGTATATTAACGTCTAAGAAATGTTAATTTCATGGCCTTTAAAATTAACCTTCTCACTGATATTCAGTGCTACTCGCAGCGTGTAGCTGGATCAAAGGCAGAAATAGTGACTTTAATTTCATGAGCATTGAACAGAAACAATTCAATTGTGAAAATGCAAACCGGTTTATTAACTATAAAATGAAGTACACATAACGACTAACTAAACATACACACATACAATAACATAAAACATAGATGAGAAAGAAAAGATTGAAAAAGCTAGAGAGAGAGAGTAAAAGATTGGCAAAGCACTATTGCTTAACATCTGCACAAACCATCGGAAAATCTCTAAGTAGCGCCTTAATTTTATAAGGGGTAAAGCTTAAACATCAGCGAGTAAAACAAGTTTATACTTGCATTTGGCTCTTTGTGTTGCGTTGCGAAGTTTCTTATGCTCGCGGTGCGAGCAAGGAGAGAGAGAGAGAATCCAGGTGTGTTCGTTTAAGATGGAAGTCCGTTAAGTTGTTTCGTAGGGCGGATTGGTCCGCGGGGTTTTCCGAACTCTAGCGCAAAGCCAGGGAAGACTGTCCTGAAGAGACAGGGCTCAGAGAAAAGATGATGAATCCGAGCGACTCTGGGTGAGTCTCAGCGAGTTTCCAAACTGCGCTGACGGGTTACCTAAGTAACCGGGCGATTGAGCGCTCATGAGTGAACTAAGCCACTGACTGAGATACTGAGCGAAACGTTCGAATTGAGCTATTGAGCGATGATCAATGAGCAAAATGAGCAATGAGCTCTGATGGCTTGGGCGATAGGCCGTTTTGACCTTTCACACGCCCAGCCCATTTTGGGTGTATGACCAATGTGTGCGCGGGGAAACAAGCCTTTGTTCTTTCAGACATCACATTTGCATAATGATAAAAGTTTGTTTCCATAACTCTTCAAATCGATATTAAATGACATTGATGCGGCTTATGGTAATGTGATACATAGAAATGATTGGGAAATAAAGAGTAGATTAATTTGATACTAGACAAGACATGGGTTTAAGATTACGTTGAATAATAATTTCATACCTAAGATATGAACCATGCTACAGTGAATAAAATCTAACTAAAGTGTTAACACACAGTTACATCACACATACATGATCATGCAGTAAAGGGATATAACATATATATACATTTAAACAGCTCATTGTGATCTTTGAATGTGGTTTCATCACAGACGTATAGTCTGTGCCCCCAGCTGTGTCTCTGGCGATCGTCGAACGAACGGCTCTCAGGTTTCTCTGGTGGGATTCCTTTGAAGACTGCATTTGTTTTAATTGTCGCCCACTTTACAGCCTTGATAGGTGGTAGATATCTGGGTGATTGTGTTATCAGGACACAGGGTTATCTAAAGTCACAATTTTAGGGCTGTTTACGATCCAGACGCCAAATGGCCTCAATCTGACTCCGAGCCATTTGCTACAAATATATAGATATAAAACTCAGTCTATATAGATTTTTCTGTCTCACTCTATTTGCAAGGAAAATAAAGAAAAACGTTAGACTTATCATCTTTCTATTCTGTATTACTTTATTATTTGTTTCAGTTGTGTGCTTGCGTGTCAGCGAGCAAAGTGCCCTTTTTATTCTTTGAGCACCTGTCCCTCCAATGGTCTCTGCACGGCCCTGGCTCAGACTGTGGTTCGCTAGAGTCCCAAAGCTTTAGAAATGGCTTTAACCTTTTCCAGCAGATAGCCCTCAATTACTTTCTCAATTGTTCCTGAAGTTCTTTGGATCACAACATGATGTATAGCTTTTAAGGATTTTTTTGGTATACTTCACTTTGTCAGGCAGGTCCTATTTAAGTTATTTCTTGATTGCTTTATCAGGTGTGATAAATCATAGTTATACTATGTTTTAAATGGGGGGGGGGGATAAGGGGGTGGCGGGTTTAGAAAGAAAAATGTTTCAAAATTGGTAACAGCAAACTCTGCTCTGTTTTGGCCTGTTTGTGTCACGTTGTGCAGAGCCATTAATAAACAATGTCAAAATCGTGTTGTATTGTTTGATCTTGATTTTTTGTAAGTCTAATAAAGTATCGTGATAGGGAACAAATCGTCCTGTGACTGTAAGTAGACAGAGTCATGAAACAATGATTTTCATGGACCATCTGTATGAAAAGCCAAAGCCAAAGGTATAATAAGGCTCTCCGTGTACGCGCCCCCTCCGCATAACGCCATTTTCAACTTCAGGAGGGTAGTCTGTGTACAACAGCGTATGCACACGAAAATATTAAGACAGGATACTTCACGATAACAATAACACAAAGGCAAGCATTTGCACACCCACCATCATCTTTTATTTTAACTCTTTCCAAGAACAGAAAGCTGTGGAGCATTTTCGTCACCATATTGTTTGATTCCTGCTGTTTGTTTTCTTGTCGTTTGTTCTAAACTTTGTTTGCAATGGTGGATCTGCTACTTTTCTTCACCTATCCAAAATTTTTTATGTACTGTAAATGTCGCAAATCAGTGCTGCCCTTACCCCCCCCCCCATTTAAAACATAGTATAACTATGATTTATTACACCTGATAAAGCAATCAAGAAATCACTTAAATATTATGGCCTCTTAATTATCCCTAAAATATCAAAAGTGTCTAAAGGTGGCAGATCCTTTTCCTACTTAGCCCCTAAGCTATGGAATGATTTACCAACCGACGTCCGAAAATCAGAGACAGTAGATAACTTTAAATCTAGACTTAAAACTTTTCTCTTTAACAAGGCATTTACATATTTTTTTTTGTAATGGTACTTATCTTCCCATAGCTAGCTTGTACAACCTAATAAATAAATAAATTAATGAATAAATTAAAACCTTTTTCATCAACACTCCAAAGCATGGTAAATGTCATTAATACTCTTTAGTAATATGCTGAAACTTTGAATTGGTTGTCGATTGAGTCTTAATTGCCAAATATGGTCGGTTTGCAATTTTGGCCTTTTCCCATGACCTTAAAAATAGTATGTCATACAGAACCGTTTGCCACTGTACATTAGTATTAACGACGGCAGTGGGGCCTCTGGCCTTAGTCAAACGAGTTCTGTTTCTGTTTTAAAGCTCATATGGGGGGCCCCATACATATACTCGCCCTGGGCCCACAAAAAAAAAAAAATATATATGTATATATATATATATATATATATTATATATTAGAGCCCGACCGATTTATCGTTTTGCCGATTTTATCGGCCGATATGAGCATGTCGCAGATATATCTGTATCGGCGTATAAGCCGCAGATATGCGCCGATATGAACGTTTGTTACAGAACACATTAAATGCATTTGAAAGATGTAAGTACTTGTTTGTCCAGCAGAGTGCGCCATACTGGTTGCTAATGGCGACCCAGATCACTCACTGTAGTGACACCAGCCAATCCCCCACCCGCTTCACTTCAGTCAGTCAGTCTCTCAGTTCAGGTGGCTGCAGTCACGCAGTGTCTTCTTCACAACATTTTTACACCTGGTATTAAGACGCGCTTTGGTCGATTGGATTATAAATGGACAAGAGAGACGCATTCCCGCTTACATTTGGTGTTTTTAATCCGTCTCTTTGTCGACTTGCGAGTTAAAACGCAAGCGGGAGAAATGACGCGAGACGGAGAAATGACACGTTTAAACTACGCGCAGCCGTGCACTTATATAACACTATATGAGATTACTGCTGCTTGTGTTGTTAGTTAACACGCTCATTTCAGAGCAATTGATTCAATAAGCTCACGCAACTCTACACCCTTGCTAAATAAAAGAGGCGGAGCGAAGACGCATTAGTTTTATTAAAGTCTAAAGTTTGCACGGAACCCTGGGTTTGTGTTATAAAAACGTTGTGCACAACATTAAACATAGCGTACATTAGTATGTGCTCCGTCAAGCATTGTCTTCGTAACTGTGAGTGGCTAACTAATTTGTGAAGTACACAACTTACTGTAAAGCTAATATTAATCAATGACTTCATAAGTTTCTCTTTATAACGTTATTCTCGTCAAAACTGCAAATGATGCAAGTTTTATGTATTTTGTTCTCTTTGTGTTTTAAAGTTATTTATAATAAGTCGAGTTTACTGTTTAGTGCACTGATATCCAACTAATTTTGGATAATAAAGTTTATTGTTAACTTCTTGCCTATAGTACATATCTTTGTCACATCAATATAAGTGTTGGATCACCACATTTGTGAGTGATCACCACATTTGTGAGTGATCATTGCATTGCATTGTATTTATTCATAGTATATTATGTTAAAGTATATAGCGTATTCTATGTACAGTACGTTAGTATAATATACTGTAGTATATACTGAACTATAATGTACACATAAAGAATATCGGCCGATATATCGTTATCGGTCTTTTTTTACTCCCTAATATCTGTATCGGCATCGGCCCGAAAAAACGCATATCGGTCGGGCTCTATTATATATTATATATATATATCTCCCAAGGGTTTTCTTCCTAGGATTTTTTTTACTTCCCTGGCTTAAAATCCGGGTTTTTTTTTCTCTTAGGGGGTTTTTCAACCCGGGGAGGCAGCCTTTTTGGGCTTAACTTCTATACGTTACATTAGTATTACGTTTGCTTATAATGTTGATTTATAGCCGCAGTAATTTTAGCTGCTTGTGCTATCGTGTATTATGTTGTGCTATCTGTCGATTTTCTGTGCTTTTCACTGCATCTATTATGTAAAGTTACAAAACAAAATTACCAAATTGTGAAAAGCGCTATATAAATAAAATTGAATGAATTGGATAGTAGAGTACTAATTAAAACAACAAATCCTTGTATTGCATGTACGTGTTAAACACGGCCATCCGCGTGTAGCAGCCATGAAGCTCAAGTGAATATACTTTGAAATCTGCGCGGACGCAGAAAATGTATACCCTTTAAATAGATTTGGAAGACCTAGAGTTGTGGACAAAAATATTGGTCCCCTTGATAAATATGAGCAAAGAAAGCTGTGAAAATAAATCTAAGTTTCTCCTTTTGAGCTTTAATAAAATGTTATTGAAGTTAAACAATTAAAAGTAGGGGGATTACATTATAAGAATGTTTTTTTCTTTAATACACACTGGACACAATTATTGCCCCTCCCCCCATTTAATTATTTTTACTATTTCCATTTGCAAGGATAACAGGTCTGAGTCTTGTATTATAATGTCTGATGAGGTTGAGTAATTTATGTCAGGTGATCTTAGGTGAGTCATTTTGTTTAAAAGATGATTAAAATGATTGTGAATGACATTTGATCATGGTACAAAAGTGATACTTTGGGGATGCAGAATAAACATCTCTATTCAATTTTATTTCAAATATACACAGCTTTTTTACACTTTGTATTGTTTTTCTAGCAGCTTTACAATAATAAATAAATAAAACGTCACAGAACGTTAAACATTTAATAAAAAAAAGAATAAAACTTTATTTTTATTTCAAATAAATGCCACACAGTGACTTCTGAAAACTCATTTGATCTTGCTCCAAACTTTTCCAGTTTGCAATACTTGTATTTTTAATTTCATTTTTTCAAGCTGCAAAATAATACAATAATGTTATATTTAAGCTTGCAAGGTCCAAGGTTACATTTCTTAATTATACATTAAGCATTTTATAATACATAAATATATATAATTTCTTTTAATAGAAAGTGAAAGTACTTACAATATTTGCATTTTTTTATATATTTATTAATCATTTATATATTTTTATACACTCAAATAATGGGTTGTTTTTACCCAACTGCTGGGTTATTGTTAACCAATTTTAACCCAGAAATGTGTTATGTCCAATAGTTACCCAGCCCTGGGTTAAAAACAACCCAATATTTTTTAGAGTGTTCCCATGATTTCCACAGTAGACAAATAACATGGCAGTCAATAAGTACTGCCAACAGTGTGCTTACAATCATTTATCAAAATATTTGTGTGTAACAGAGTAAAGAAACTCATAAGTGTTTAGAAAAACATGAGCGTGAGTAAATTATGATAAAATTTTCATTGTTCAGTAAAGGACTAGTTGAGTAAAACACGTGATCATGCGCTGTCAAGAGCATGCCACACCAGCAGGGGGTGATATAACTCAAATCGTAAAGCCACTTTGGCCAATCAGAAGCCTAACACAGAGATAAGTGACAGATCATTCATTTCTGCAGTGCTGTTTGTGATCCTATTGTGTGTTTTGAAGGACCTGGAGATGTTGAAAAGACATAGAAAGTGGATCTAAGGGGAGAAAGTGGAGACGGAGGAGACTGAATTATTCTGTTGGACACATGCTTCGGATAACTGGGACATCTGTTATGAAGAGTGAGGTATTGTACAGTTAAAGGATCAGTGTGACACGTTGGAACTCCCTCTGTTATTGTACTGCCATCCTTATTTCTGCTAATACCATCGTCCAAGTTCGTCTCTGTGTAACAGCATTAAAGGGATACTTCACCGATTTAGCATTCAGCTTTGTATCTGTAGAAACCCGGCAGTATTACTGAATGACCATGTTTCCCTCCATCATTTCCCCCTGAGAGGAGAGATATCTGCATTTTGGTTCTGCAAAAAAGTCCTCCGATGATGCAAAAATCGTCATATTACATCATCGGAGGACTTTTTTGCAGAACCAAAATGCAGATATCTCTCCTCTCAGGGGGAAATGAGGGAGGGAAACATGGTCATTCAGTAATACTGCCGGGTTTCTACAGATACAAAGCTGAATGCTAAATCGGTGAAGTATCCCTTTAAGTGTTTATTCACCACCCAGTCTGTTTTGAGTCACTGTTGTTTGTGGGAGTTAGCAGAGGAGAAGAAGGAGGAGTCTTAGGATCGTGGCCTCTACCCTTTCGTGTGCTGGCCTCCTGTTTCTGTCGTTTGACTTTTCACGACTCCGAACCCGGGCCGGGAGGGAGGATTGCGGTGTGTGATTTTATTGAAGTGTGTGCATTTGGAGAATTGTAGTGCTGTGCTGTCATCAGTGTCTGTCAGTGGTCCTATTCTAGGCCGAGCAAAGAGCCCTGTGTGTGAAGAGCCGAGTGGTGGCGTTGGACAGCCGTTTTCATTAGAGCCCCACCGATTTATCGTTTTGCCGATTTTATCGGCCGATATGAGCATGTCGCAGATATATCTGTATCGGCGTATAAGCCGCAGATATGAAGCCGATATGAACATTCCTTACAGAAAACATTAAATGCTTTTGAAAGATGTAAGTACTTGTTTGTCCAGCAGAGCGCGCCCTACTGGTTGCTAATGGCGACCCAGGTCACTCACTGGAGTGACACCAGCCAATCCCCCGCCCCTTCACTTCAGTCAGTCAGTCTCTCAGTTCAGGTGGCGGCAGTCACGCGGTTTCTTCACAACATTTTACAGCTGGTATTAAGACGCGCTTTGGTCGATTGGATTATAAGTGGGCGAGAGAGACACATTCCCGTTTAGTTTTGGTGTTTTTAATCCGTCTCTTTTGTCCACTTGCGAGTTGTTTAAAACGCAAGCGGGAGAAATAACGCGTATAAACTGACGCACAGTCTGTGGGAGTACAGCTGCTTGTGCTGTTACCAAACATGCTCATTTCAAAGCAATTGATTAAATAAGCTCGCGCAACTTTACACCCTCGCTAAATAAAAGAGGCGGAGAGCAGACGCTTTAGTTTTATAAAAGTTTAAAGTCCCGGTAGAACACTGTGGGTTCGCGTCATACAAATGTTGTGCAGTACATTAAACATAAGCCTACATCAGTATGTTGTCAGTAAGTCAAGCATTGTCGTCTGAACGGTATGTTTCTAATTATTTTGTGAAGTACATAACTTAATGTAAAGCTAATAAACAATGACTTTATAAGTTTTCATTTTTTAAAATAAGCCCAATATAACATTATTCTTGTCAAAACTGACAATGATTTAAGTTATATGTATTTTGTCTTGTTTGTGTTTTAAAGTTATTTATAATAAGTCAAGTTTACTGTTTTGTGCACTTATATCAGAATCATTTTGGATAATAAAGTTTATTGTTAACTTGTAAAACACACCTGCCTATATTACATATCTTTGTCACGTCATTTTAAGTGTTTGATCACCACATTTGTGGTGTGATCATAGAGTGATCATTGCAAAAAAGTATTTATATATAGTATATTCTGTTAATGTTTATAGTGTATTATCTGTACAGTAGCCTATTGTAGTATAATATACTGTAGTATATGTGTACTGTACTATAAAATGCACATAAAGAATATCGGCCGATATATCGTTATCTGTCTTTTTTTACTCCCTAATATCTGTATCGGCATCGGTCCCAAAAAATGCATATCGGTCGGGCTCTAGTTTTCATACACGTACACGACCGAGGAACCCGTCCAACCTTCCTCCTCGTCTGGACTGATTTTGCTTATTGTGCCTGGTGTCAAAAGAGGTAGAGCTTGTGTTTACCTATTGTGCTGGACAATCCATTGGCTGTCGTTGTGCATAACTATTCACCTGTTGAGTGCTTCCAGATGCCAGCTTTTGCTTAAACGCTCTGCCCCGCTGCCTGCAGCGAAGGAGATCTGAGGCGGTTGGCCTCCCCCCAGCAGCGTGTTGCACAAGAAGAACTCCCATCTCTACTTACACACCGCTTTGTCTCTACCTCCTTGCCACCGCCTTTGGGCCCGTGTGTTCGTTTCAAAAGCTGCAGCACCACCCCCCTGTGTTCCCCTCTGCTGCTCCTGCCTGTGTAAAGAGGTGTCGTATCCCTTGCGGTATGTCCATCGGAGTTAATAATAGTGAATGAAAATGTGTGTTCTCTACTACCAACTTGCAGGTCCTGAGCTAAGGGCTCGTAACGAAGTGGGACTGTTTCCACTGAGTGTTGGGAAGTGAACGCCTGGGTGGCCTTCGTACGTCTACCTGCAAGTGGAAAACAAGGATTTGGTTGTGTACACACACGTCTCCTCCACCCGTCTGAACCTCAAAGGGCTAAAGTCCTGTATATGCGCCCACCCGCTTGCCCGTAAGTCAAACTTACCTGAATACTCACCTGTATGCCTCCTGTCTGCCCAAAGCTTAAAGCCCAGTGTAACCTCCTGTACGCCCAAAGCCTGGTGTAACCTCCTGTACGCCCAAAGCTAAAAGCCCTGTGTACTTACATGTATGCCTCCCGTCTGCCCAAAGCTAAGAGCCCAGTATTCACCTGTAAAACCTCCTGTATGCCCAAAGCTAAAAGAAGCCAAGTCTGCCTGAAGCCAAGAGCTGTTGTACTTACCTGCATACTTACCTGTATACCTTTACCTGTTATGCCCTCTTGTGAGTCCAGGAATAAGGGTCTGGAGTACATCCCCTGCAGTTCACGGGTGAGAGGAGAAAGTCAAGTCTGGAGTTCTTACCTGCAGTTCACAAGGCTAAATAAGAGACGTCTCCTTCCACGCCCCCTTTTAAGTCCAGGAGGACTTGTCAGCGTATCCACGTCAGCCCCCCCCCTCCTGGTTCCAGAAGTTGCTTTTTTTAGATTCCCTCTTTCCCCCCTCCCCTTTTATTTAATAAACCTTGTTAAATTTTATATCTCTCGTCTGTCTGGTCATTGGGGTGTTTTGGGATCTCCTCGAAACAGAGGAAAACATTTACAATGTGGAAAATATACAATGTCCTTTGCTTAATCCACTATTCTACAGTGCAACTTGTACTGCAAAAGATACATATGTATTAAAAATATTTAAGTATCATCTTCATCATACCTAACATTATTAAGCTGTTTGGAGGCATAAATGGCATACAATATTTGGAAACAATGACAGCAGAGAAATATTTTCAACATTATTCAATGATAGCAATGATTAATATATTTTTACAGTATTTTAAGAAACCAGTGATTTTATAAATGCTATACTAAAATAATCTCAGTCATAGTTATTGCTTAGTGTTTATGTAGTGTCCTAGAGTTAAATATTAGTAAACTAAATATTAGTTTCATATCTGAAAATACAGAACAGTATAAGACATAAATGTGTTGATTTTCTCAGCAACAATGCAATCCTATAGACTTGTCTTGACCGAGGTTTTCCTGAGATATATCCTTTAATGTTTGAGACCTCACTGGGTGAGGATTTAATTTGTCTTACCTCCCTTAAACTCATCTAATTTTTTGCTTCCCTTTCCCTGCTTTGCACAAAACATTTCTGATGTCCATCTACAGGAGCCAATATTGATAGAGTCAAAATAAGATTATCATTATTATTTAGAAACTTACTTTAGTTTCGTCATGTTTTCATAAGCTTACTCAATCGCGTGGTCAGCTGGACTTTTGAATGCGGTTGTTCGTGTGAAGAATTGCGGATGGATGAACCCAAATGCAGGCGTTGTAGGGGGTGAACAAAAAACACACTTTTATTTTAACACTGACAAAACAAAAGCCCACGTGGGAGCAAACATACATGAAACACGAAATATTAACAGATGACTTAAACTAAACTTGACAATGAAACAAACACTTGACAAGATCACACATGACCAATACAAGACGAACATGCACAGGGGGGTATTGCACAAAAGTAGAATTAAGAAAGCCAGGATAACAGCAAAGGCCCAGCTTGACCTAGTTTAATCAGCCCATCCTGGCTAAGGCTGTTGCACGATTGCTAAGCCAGGATGAGAACGTGCATGTATGTCAAGCCATGTGTAGCTAGCTAGGATAAGTGCACGTTCACAGAATTCTTAAACAGACCACGGGATGGATCACAGAATCACTGATGCAAAAATGTATAAAAACTCATAAACGTATAAAAACCTGGTGTACAGGATTTGACCATATGACAATTTTTTAAGGAAAAAATTATGAAAATGCCACCTGCAAAGAAGCAAACATGCTGGTGTCTCTGTAATACCAAGAAGCCCTCAATATGAGATCCTTCAGTACATAAAAGTGGATTTCAACCCCACAAACTAGCTTCCAAAAATACTACATTTGCTGTGAGTGTCATGAAGTTTTCAAACAGTTTTATTAATCAACATGCCATAATACACTAAATAGTATATTCTGTATTGTTGGTGAATAGCCACAATTTTCAAACAAGGCTGGTTTGGACTGGAATATTGGGAAGTAAGATGGTAGGTCCCTTGAGGGGGCCAAAAGGACATCTGGAAGATATGTAGAGTACCTTAAAAATGTGTGGGGGGGTCATGTCTTCTAAAATTAATTTACTTTCATGCAGGATAATACACTATAGCATGCTGGAAAAAAGCCCCACTGACCATTTTAATTCATATGGGCATAAAATAAGAAAAAATAAGGTATTACCACATCATCCTTTGACCTTAGTCCTATAAACCGTCTGTGGAGCATCATTATATGAAAGATGTGTGAGGTGGACAGCACTATAATTCATATTCAAACATCAACTCTGGGATAAAATATACTAGCATATTCAAGTGAAATAAAGACAGAAACTATAGCTTACAAGTTTAATGAATGGGAGAGTTAAAGTCTTGTCAAAATATGCTGATATTATTATGTAACTTGTGTTAAATACGTTATTTGATTTACATTTTTTTATTAGTATTATCTGTCCATGCAGCACATTTGACAGATATCTGTTTTGTGGATTATTTTAACACACTGAATTTTGATAAAGTGCATTTTGCATCATAATTTGGAAAAGCATAATTTGCATATTTTTTAAGTAATAAAGTATCTTTTAAGATTTTAAATATGTGAAATGATGTATTTAAATAGAATACAGGCACACTGTCATATCACTATTGAGATTAAAATACAATTTGTAAACTTGCTGACTTTATTTTAAAAAACAAACAAAAATATAATGTGCATAATAATTTGGACCATCCATCACTTTCAGAAAATCAAGATTAAGAAATTCTGCATGCTGCAGACTTGACTGCAGAAATAAATCTACACATAAGGTAGTGTCTGCTGACATATTTTATCGTCTGTACTAAGTTTAACATTAAAAAAGTCTCATATATCTGCCACAGGGGTGGGTGCAATCCACTGCATCCAATGACAATAGGGAAAGCTGTAACACAAAAGAATGCCTGTTCTACTGTGACTGCCCTAATGTAACACTTTATGGAGTAATCTCTTCCTGTTATTTGCAGTCTTGTGGAAGTGATTTCAGTGCTAGACTGACATTTCTTACATCACATGAGAATCCGTAACTCTCAATCAAGTATTTCTCATGCCTTAATGCTAGTCTACATATGTGCTTAATTGAAACCGCATTTCAACTTCATCCGCCATTTCTTATCTCAACAACTGCATTAATAAATGTATTCATCAAACCTGACAGCACTCTTAATAATAACACTAAATAAATGACAGTATATCTAGTATTTTGATGCAAGACCATGAAGTGACTAAAACACATGAATATCTAGTAGGATTCAGAGGAACTAGCTGATTAATCTGAAATGGTATAGTCTGCTATACTATGCTGTGGATGTTTTATAAGTCTGTGGTGTCCAGCATAAATTTGTATGCAGTGGTCTGGTGGACAGAAAAAAACTGGACAAATTAATTAGAGGGGCTGATTCTGAACTCTATAAAGCTCTATGAGCTCTATAAATAATCATAGAGTCCTTACCCTCATTCTCTGGAAAATTACCGCAAACCCACCTGCACCCCTTCGCCTCACTACGTACATTTAGCTCAGCACCGGGATAACCCGGGTCAGGGCACGCCCCATGCCCGGGTCTCCTTCCCCTGTCAAGGGACGAACGTTCCGAACTCGGGGGGTATTTCCCGAGCTCGGAACCTTCGCCCCGGGACAGCACGCCACTCACGCATATTAGCAGTCCCACTTTATTGTCAGTGAGGCGAACTCGTAAAATGAATCACTAGGATTAATCTTAGCCTGGTTGTTAGCCTGCTCTGGAGCAGGCTAGCTGCAAAGAGTAAATCTCCATAGTAACTTAATGTAGATTAATTTAGCCTCCCTTCATGCAACCGAGTCAGGGCTAAATTCAGCCAGGATAAATGGAAAATCCCAGCTTAATCCCTTATCTTGCTTTTGTGCAATACCCCTCAGGACTGAGAACACGAGGGCATTAAATATGAGAAACTAAACAGGATAACAAGGGGAAAACGGGTGAGGGTAATGATTAAATGATGAGCTGGGAGAACGGGAGGCGGAGACAAGAGACGAGACACCAGAGGCACATGACCCAAAATACAAGGCCATGAGCCTCCACATAGAATAAGAGACTGTCAGAACCCTGCCATCATACTAAAACATAAACACAAAGCAAGACTCCGATGGCAGAATCCTGACAGTTCGTGGATGAACCCAAAGACGCGCACGGACATGGATTTTTGGGTGTATGCGTCAGTGCAACTGCTGCGTTGCTTTTACAAGCGTAAGTTGGGTAACTACATTGCATATAGATCCGTGTTGCCGCTATTACTACAGTAGTTAACCGCTAAAATTTAAACTTGAGATTTAACACCCACAAAAGATTTACACTGGGGCACGTTCCGTCTTCCTTGTGTTTTGCTGGACACGCTCCATTACTTTCCATGGTTTTCGCCCTAGTTTCACCGCAAACTGCGCGCAGCCAATGGGTGTGTAGCATAATGACCTGGAAAGCTCATTATGCTACACACCCATTCTGAGTTAGGTGACGTCATTCACCTGCCCTTGCATTTAGGCTCAACGTGCGCGTCTTTGGGGACGCTCGTCTGTTTGCTTTAAGCTGCAGGCTGTTGTTACCGTTTCCAGCGTGTTCCTTTTGAGTGCCTGGCCCCACAATTACGGAGAACTACAGTTTGTGCAGTGTTACCACTGTTTTGTTGTAGGCCAGTTTGATACTACTGACACAATGTCGTGATACTGCTGTGCTTCATTTCCTCCTGCATATTATCTGCGTATACGTATTCCCTCATTGGAGATTAGGTCCATATTATAAGACCTTAAATTACCTTCTTTTGTTTCCTTTATATTTTGTTTTGCAGAAGGAGTAAAAGGTGCCCTTCCTCTGTCATTTTTATTGTTTTATACTGTTGTCTGAGGTCTACTCATGACGTTTGCATGGTTTTTACATCCAAAAACATCAAAAGCAATAAGTAATAGGCAATTTTGTACCCTGGTTTTGAGGCTGGTTAGAGAAATGATCCGTTTTAATGGGCGGCCTGCATGGATGAATTGGAAGTAAAACTGAGTCTTGCTTGTCTTATAGTGTGTGTGTGTGTGTGTGTGTGTGTGTGTGTGTGTGTGTGTGTTTGTTTGTTTTATCATTAATTATAATAAAACCCTTTTTGTAATTTTTTATAAATACTTGTGTCTCCATGCTTTTCTGTCATTAGTAGTGAACCTGAGTGGGGATAATATTCTCTGGGTGAAATTCCCAGGGTGGGGTAGTCTAAATTCAACCTAGATACAGTCTTTTTCAAAATAATAGCAGTACAATGTGACTAACCAGAATAATCAATGTTTTTAGTATATTTTTTATTGCTACGTGGCAAACAAGTTACCAGTAGGTTCAGTAGATTCTCAGAAAACTAATGAGACCCAGCATTCATGATATGCACGCTCTTAAGGCTGTGCAATTGGGCAATTAGTTGAAAGGGGTGTGTTCAAAAAAATAGCAGTGTGGCATTCAATCACTGAGGTCATCAATTTTGTGAAGAAACAGGTGTGAATCAGGTGGCCCCTATTTAAGGATGAAGCCAACACTTGTTGAACATGCATTTGAAAGCTGAGGAAAATGGGTCGTTCAAGACATTGTTCAGAAGAACAGCGTACTTTGATTAAAAAGTTGATTGGAGAGGGGAAAACCTATAAAGAGGTGCAAAAAATGATAGGCTGTTCAGCTAAAATGATCTCCAATGCCTTAAAATGGAGAGCAAAACCAGAGAGACGTGGAAGAAAAACGATGACAACCATCAAAATTGATAGAAGAATAACCAGAATGGCAAAGGCTCAGCCAATGATCACCTCCAGGATGATCAAAGACAGTCTGGAGTTACCTGTAAGTACTGTGACAGTTAGAAGACATCTGTGTGAAGCTAATCTATTTTCAAGAATCTCCCGCAAAGTCCCTCTGTTAAAAAAAAGGCATGTGCAGAAGAGGTTACAATTTGCCAAAGAACACATCAACTGGCCTAAAGAGAAATGGAGGAACATTTTGTGGACTGATGAGAGTAAAATTGTTCTTTTTGGGTCCAAGGGCCACAGGCAGTTTGTGAGACGACCCCCAAACTCTGAATTCAAGTACACAGTGAAGACAGTGAAGCATGGAGGTGCAAGCATCATGATATGGGCATGTTTCTCCTACTATGGTGTTGGGCCTATTTATCACATTCCGCTGGTCCCATTTGGGCTCCTTTAGGTCACGAGAACCGACCAACCAAATTCTGATTTGAGATGTTATTCTTTGTCTCGTTCTGTGTATATAAGGTGGCTTGGCAAGAGACTCTGGGAAGTATTCTTTAGCAAGAAACTTCCCCACACTTTGTGTGTGTATTCAAACATTATGGGAGAAATCTTTAACAAGAATCTTCCTACACCATTTTGGGTATATTATATTCATGATGGAAGTACTCTGTAGCCAGAGTGTCTATTGCCAGGTATGACTTTGTAACTTTTGCAAATGTTGATCATTTTAATTAATTGGAATTGAATCAAATTCTGTATGATATTGTTTAATTTATGTTTGAAGCTGAAACCTGCCTGGTATAATAAATTGTTACATTTGATTCATCTGAATTCTTCAGGAATTGTATTGATTTATTTTAATTCTTTCAGAAATTATTATTTCCAGTAGATTAGAAGGAGTCTGATATTACCGCAAAATAAGTATGTCAGGATATGATCACACTGGTGTTTTGATGTTGAATGGAGCAGGTAGCACATTCACCAGGACTCTCAGATTTATGTCTATCACCTGCCTTAGCAAGTTGCATGATCGTGACTAAAGTAACTATTTTTATGATCGGAGCAAGCATGGGGCGGCCAGACATAAAAATATTAGTTTACCCAGCAACCTCTGACTAAGATCAGAACTGGCAATTTTGTGTCCGTGAGATGTACGCAAACGGCCGGCGTATATCCTGTGCGATATCGGGTCCCTAATGAACGAATAATTAAGACTATGGGAATTTATAAATAATCAAACATCTAAATTATGATCAACAGATAATTGGAATAATGCACTAAATTCTTAGTATATTAAATTGGAGTCAGATTATAATTTAAACACAGAGATCAAAGAAATTAATCATGATATGGAATTATTCTTCTAGAAGCGCTGAGGAAGGAACGAACACGAGACCCCTTCACCCACTCCACTTGTATCTGTCGTTGGGCTTGTGGGTGATACCTTACAGCTTGCATATGTTAAAATACTTGAAGAGGTCATGTTGCCCTATGCTGAAGAGGACATGCCCTTGAAATGGTTGTTTCAACAAGACAATGACCCAAAACACAGTAGTAAACGGGCAAAGTCTTGGTTCCAAACCAACAAAATTAATGTTATGGAGTGGCCAGCCCAATCTCCAGACCTTAATCCAATTGAGAACTTGTGGGGTGATATCAAAAATGCTGTTTCTGAAGCAAACCCAAGAAATGTGAATGAATTGTGGAATGTTGTTAAAGAATCATGGAGTGGAATAACAGCTGAGAGGTGCCACAAGTTGGTTGACTCCATGCCACACAGATGTCAAGCAGTTTTAAAAAACTGTGGTCATACAACTAAATATTAGTTTAGTGATTCACAGGATTGCTAAATCCCAGAAAAATTTTTTTTTGTACAAAATAGTTTTGAGTTTGTACAGTCAAAGGTAGACACTGCTATTTTTTTGAACACACCCCTTTCAACTAATTGCCCAATTGCACAGCCTTAAGAGCGTGCATATCATGAATGCTGGGTCTTGTTTGTTTTCTGAGAATCTACTGAACCTACTGGTAACTTGTTTGCCACGTAGCAATAAAAAATATACTAAAAACCTTGATTATTCTGGTTAGTCACATTGTACTGCTTTATTTTGAACAAGACTGTATATACTGTTCTTTGCCTCAGTGGCTGCCACAGGTGTATGAAGCATTATCACGTAGCATTACGGCACAGTATTTATGGGAAATGTAGGAAGTACTGCCAGAGGGATAAATGTCTGAGAACAGTGCTTTATGTATCATTCATGCAATGCCTCATGCATCACCAGCCAAACTGGCTAGTAAGTTTTTATTACCACTCGCCAAAATTAATTTTAACACGCATTTGGCGGGTTGGCGGGTGTTAATTTAGAACCCTGCATATGAGTACTGTGAACATATATATTGATACATTTACACTTATATTTAAGTACACAGTACTATGTATGTTGTTACAGTAAACTTACAGTAAATGGTTTGAGTTACGTTAACTTAACTTATCAGGTTTTACGGAGACGGGGAGACAAGAAACAGATGTGAGTAATCTTGGTGAGGTGTGACTCTTCTGTCTCCAAACAGTGGGGTGGTCGTCTTGGAATCAGATGTGAACTCTTTGAGAAGGATTTCAGTTTTTTAGAAAATGATCCCCTCTGAATTCAGCCATTTGGTGTCAGTTTTACAGCTCCAAGGGATGCTGTTAAAATCTTTGAATTGCAGGTTGAATAACCAGTTTGGATAAAGACATGATGACGCAGATTTTAATGTCACTCATGAACACTGATACCTGAATGTCATTACACATGGCTTCAAGTAACAAAATGAACCTCGAAACATGCAGACTATACAGTAAGTTATACAAAATACTTAAATAACATTTAATAACATTTTAGTATGGAATTTAATAGAAAAATACACTTGATTATTCAAAATACTTAAATAGCATTTAAGTAATGAAAGTTAATAGAACAGTCTATAAGCCTAAGTTATTTTGCTATCTTTTTTTAGATAAGATCACAATTAACCAAGTCCTATAACTGCTAACCAGATGTAAATGATATTATTTTACTAACATATTTTATTTTGGGAAAGTATTTTAAAGTATTTTCTTGAGATTTTATACGGTACATCAAAATATGTAAATTTTTGTATAGCCTATTTAATGTAACACTTTATTTTACAACCTGCAATGTATCGTGTAATTAAACAGAATTTACAGCGTACCTATTTGTAACAACAGAGTACCTCTACAGTACATACTTGTAGGTATAAGGGAACAATATGATAAGTTTGGGGTAATAACGGGGTAAGAATATGGAAAATTAAAAAAATATTTATACTCTAAGTGTTTTATAACTACAGGGTACCTATTGTAATATTATGTGGTATGTATGACTTATGCAAGTCCATGGGGAAATTATGTATTGATTTGTATGATTTTATTGTGAATTTTTCATATTCGCTACTTACCTGATGAAAGTATATTGTATACAGTCGAAGTCTTCGAGCCACATCAACAAATAAAATATAACAGCAGATCATTTTTATTTTAATAGCCTATATTACTGATACTTTTAATAGCTAAAGTCGAATATCATTTACATCTGGTTAGCAATTATAGGACTTGGTTAATCGTGATCTTATCTAAAAAAAGGACTAACTTAGGCTAATAGACTGTCCTATTAATTTAATTACTTAAATGTTATTTAAGTATTTTGAATAATCAAGTGTATCTTACTTTTCTTATTCTTGAAATGTTGCGAATTTATTATCATTGAATGTTTTCTTTATTTTAACGTGTTTGTAATTCTTTTGAAATATTGTAACACATTTAATTAATGGACACTATGTCAATGACAAATTTTCATTTCACAGTTTACATGGCGAGGCGCTTAAAGTTGTTGTTTACTGGCCTGTTCCTTGGAATTATTGGATTTTTGGTAAGACTAGAAATAAGTCTTTTGAATATCCGACTTCGGATATGAAAATCATGTCTGATCATGTAGGTGTATCTTTAATTCAGTCTTTAGTTTCTGTATATAACAAGCAATGCTCTGTAGCCTACTTTGCATCTCAATCACGGTATTCAGTTCATTTCATATTCGTTTTTAAATTCGTTTTCATGACACTTTTAAGCAGTATGATTATTAACCTTGTAGGTTTTATGGACTTACTTTGGGAGTAAAGAAGTGAAACAAACTCCAACCAGCATTTTGTTTCAGCACTTTGCCAAACTTAACAACTCCAAAAACTTCTCCACCCCTCCTGCTGATGTTCTGCTAGAAATCACTTCAGAAGACTCAGAGTCAAGTTCAAGTTCATTTTACTCTGAAATTGGAATCAGTTCAGAAAGTTACTCCAGTTTACAGCAGGAACTCTTCTGGGCTGAACCAGACAGATCAATCACAGATGTGTCTATGAGTACAAGTTCTGCTCACTCCACTTTCATCATTCAGAACCTGAAAGACAGCTACCAAATAGGAGAGGAGCTTTTTGTTACTATCCATGCCAGAGACTTTAACAATGAATCTAAACGTTATGGAGGAGATTTCTTTCAAGCAAAGCTTTTCTCATCCGAAAATCCCCAAAAGGTACTGTACCTCTTACATGTTTGCTGTATCAGTGATGTTTACTGAGTACTGATCTTTATCTGATCTAATGCTTTTCTGTCACAGGCCAGTGTGTTTGGGGAGGTGGTGGATTTGCTCAATGGCTCTTACTCTGTGCGTTTTCTTCTGCCGTGGGTTGGACAGACACAGGTGGCTGTGCGTCTGATCCACTCCAGTGAAGGGGTGCAGGTCCTCAAGCATCACAGAGACACAGATTCTGACAGAATTTACTTTATTGGATATTTTGAAGGACCAGGACCAGATGGGACCAGGTTTACAGAAACAGTGAATTGTAATGTGAAGTGGGACAAGAACGGACTGGAGAGGATGGGGACTGGAGATTGCTGCTGTGATTATAAAGATTCTCGCAGTGGAGAAGAATGGCGCTGTCAGAGACCCAAATCCCTGCCATGCAGCGCTTACGTCTATCACTCTATGGGCGGGTATTACAATCGTGTGACTGACAAAGAAGCAATGTTTATGTAAGAATACATTTTCACATTCAAATTTTTTTAGTTTGAACACTGAAGGGAAAAACCAATCAGTAATGTTATTTTTGACAGGAGTGAAACCAACAAAGAGATCAATGGACAAAGAACACCGATCAAGATTCTTCCTTTCAATGAAACAGCGCGAATTGGTATGGCAGCCTTTTAGACCGCATGTGATAAATTTACACTGTCTGCAACATAACTGGAGTCAGAAAGTCCACGTAAAGAACTGATCAATGGATTTCTATGCATTTGTCATTAGCTTTATTTAAAGCTCCACTGTGTAGGATCTACTCCCATCTAGCGGTAAAATTCTATATGACAACCAACTGAATATTACTTTCTAGCCCCCCCCCCCCATTCGGAACACGTTTTAACTAGTACGGTGGCCCTGTCATGCCAAGGTTAACATGGCTTCCAGTAGCTACAAAGCAAAAGCAATGAAAAAAATGAACAATTTGCAATGTACTTTGCCTGTGATCCGTCAAAGCACAGAGATTTATGTTAAACATGTAAAAAGTCTGATTGTCATGATATGTCCGCTTAAAATCACATACAAAAAACAACCATAAACGTAGCTTGGACACTCCTTTTTCATCCACGTGAGGAAAAATATCCCAGGGGCTGTAACACTTGGTATTTAGATGTGTTTTCGTCGATCAGATCACAAGTGGACGAGAGAGACACATCACGTTTACACTTGGTGTTTAAATCCGTCTCTTTTTGTCCATTTTCGACCGCTTCTCTCCAGATTACTGAGGAGATGGTCTGTGGACGAGTCCCTCTCCTGTCATTTAAACATGAGTGGGAGTAATGACGGGTTTAAATGGACGCAAACTAATATTATGTCAGAGTCCAATGCTTATGTTTTAAGTAAACGTTACATGTCCGTGTATATGTCAGCTTTCTCTGATATTGGTGAAATAAGATCGCTCAAATTTCACACACTTGTAAAATGAAACGAAAGACTTGCAGATCAGCGGCGTTTTATCAATGAAAGGCTAAAAATATGGCTGTCACCGTGTGTTTGTGCTAGAGGTCAGAAAAGATGAAAAACATTTATCTCAGTACCTCAGATTACATAAATGGGCAGAGAAACGGCGTGTGGCTGTTCGAACACATTAAACCACATGCGTGTTTACACTAACTGCATAACCATGCTATAGTTAGCCAAGGAACTAAAAAACTTTAAGTTTACAACATAGACTGTTTAGATTTAAACGAATATGCTGAATTACCTGTGGAGAAGATAGAAAGTAGCAACTTCAGTGTCCATTGAGCCCCATCTTGGAAAACTAACTTCAATATTGACTTTGGTCTTGATGCTTTTCCTGTCGCGTTGTCGTTTAAAATCCCCGTTTCGCTTCCTTGGTGACTTGTTTTAATGTCCTCGAGAATATGTCTTCAACAGGCTTTCAAATCAAAGCATTAGATCGCAGGTAACACGGCGTGCGGCTGTTGTAAAATCCGAAGGATTCGGTCTACGCAGGTCGCAGGCTGCATACGTCATCAAGCCTGGTTTATTTAAATTAACTGAGCATACATTCGCAAGTCATAAGCATATTACATTATTTACAATTAAATAAGAATAATTGTCAGCTTTATAATTGTTAATATTCTGAAATAATATTTGATGACGTATACCGCCTACACATGCAACCTCGGGAGGCTTCAGCTAGCGGCCAACGTGAAAGCGCGAAAGGCGGAGCTTGACTTTCAGGAATGTCCCTCGTCGGCGAATGTATTTCAAAGATGGAGGCACAACATGGATTCAGCCAGAGAGCGATTCGTCGTATGTATTTTAAATAGCAGATTCTACACTTACGAGAATACTTTGATTAGTGGGGTGGAAGTAATTACACATGAATGAGCACATACTTTTGAAAGAAAACATGGGTTTTTGCTAAGAATTAACTCAAAAAAGTACACAGTGGAGCTTTAATAAATATTATTGTCTATATATGAAATCAAATATTGTGAAACTTAGCTAGCACTACAGTAAATAATTTGATTTTTCAAGGATGGACATTTTTTTATTCCTTCATACTGCATTTTCAGGTTTTAATTAATGTAAAAACCCTGCAGCTAGAAAACAAGTTTTTTGTTAGCTTCTATAGCTTTACATTTTCAATTTCAATTGTGACTTGTAGAAATGCATTTTGTTTACTTAATCCATTTAATTAAAGGTCACGTTCTTCCTGATCCCATTTTTCAAACTTTAGTTAGTTTGTAATGTTGCTGCTAGAGCATAAATAATACCTGCAAAATGATAAAGCTCAAAGTTCACTGCCAGGCGATATATTTTCTTTAAAGGACAAGTTCGGTATTTTACACTTAAAGCCCTGTTTTCAGATTGTTTATGATGAAATAGAACGGTTTTGACTGAAATTTCGACATATGCGGCTGCCCTGAGAATTTTCGGGTGTTTAATGGATCACCTCCCCACCTCTACAATGGCTGTATTGGTGCACTGGGACAATCCTTCCTAAAATGCATTAAACTTTCGTTTACAAAGACGTGAAACTCACCGAGTGTTCAGGGGTGTTCACTGATATGCTCACACAAAAATCGCTGCAAAAGATGCTTTCCAACAGGTGTTTTAGCATTTGTTGTAAACTTGTGGACCTATTTTTCCAAACGTCTCACACCCGTACATTCTTCCACTGAGAGCTTGAATAATAGACACTCCAGCCCAGTTGGTTGCGATAATCCGCCTTTGCCAATTGCATGAATACAAACAAAGTTCCCGGCGCGGAGTAATACCGTACCTCACAACACATCTAATACAAGTCAATGGAGTTGGACAAAAACTACGATAAAACCTGTTGGAAAGCGTCTTTTGCAGCGATTTTTGTGTGAGCATATCAGTGAACACCCCTGAACACTCGGTGAGTTTCACGTCTTTGTAAACGAAAGTTTAATGCATTTTAGGAAGGATTGTTCCAGTGCACCATTAAACCCATTGTAAAGGTGGTTGGTGAAACACAAACACCCGAAAATTCTCGGGGCAGCCGCATATGTCGAAATTTCAGTCAAAACCGTTCTATTTCATCATAAACAATCTGAAAACAGGGCTTTAAGTGTCAAATACCCAACTTGTCCTTTAACAAAATTCCCCTTTTAAAGCCTAAAGCCTACAGTAATATGAAGTCCCTCCTTCAGAAATACGTAACGAGTTCTGATTGTGTAGTTTGTTTAGTGTGTTGTGATTCGACAGCAGTTAAGCTTATAGTCTAGTAGCCAGCCCATAGAGCCCCATTGTGAACCCGGAAATGTTGAGTACACCAAAGTTTTATTGCATGAATGGGAAGTATAGGTCCCCAACATACAGAAACTGTCGGATGCTAATTTGCATATGTTGAGCAATTTGCATAATTAGCATAATTAGCAATATTAGCTTAATTGTCCATTTTGGTCACATATTTTGCACTGTATGGCCAATTTCTACAATATGTAAGTGGTTTTAGAGGTTTTAGAGGATTCTGATTTCATTTCTGCCACTTTCAGACTTCAAAATGGTAATTCTATAACAGATTTGGATTAATTTAGACACTTTTTTATTAATTCCGAACAAAATTTTGGGTTATTTTTATGGTAAACACTATATTCTCACATTTCAGAATCACAAGAACTCATGCTCTTTGATGTGAATGTTGATAACCTCAATATGTTTACATTTCTTGAGGTCTGGTCATGTTTTTATGCAAATAAGCTGTTGCAGTGAGCTGTTGTATATACAATAAGTATGTTGTAAAGCAAAGGAGCATAGTCTATTTTTACAGTCAAAATTATCCTTGCCGATATTTTTATATTCTTATATCATATTTGTTTTCACATTAAGATAAAAGGTTATAATGAGTTATAATGACAGTTTTGTTTAGTACATTGTGAATTTCTATTCAGATCCGTTTTGTGAGTGAATCTGGTGTTCAAAAATTAGTTACCATTATTAAAAAAAAAATTATTCTTCTTTTTTTAAATTCAGACTCCTTGTGATTTGATCTGGAATGGATTAAAAACATTTGATATTCAGTGTTCTTGCTGCTTTCTCAAGTTGTCGTGTAGTATTAATTTAACCATTCGGATCTAGGTTTAAAGGACAAGTTTGGTATTTTACACTTAAAGCACTGTTTTCAGATTGTTTATGATGAAATAGAACGGTTTTGGCTGAAATTTCGACATATGCGGCTGCCCTGAGAATTTTTGGGTGTTTGTTTCACCTCACACCTCTTACTTTACTTACTTACTGCCCGTTATGCCACTGGCATGTAGGGCAGCAACAAAAGTCTTCCACTCCTGTCTGTTCTGGGCCAGCTTCTGGATGGTACCCCAAGTGTGGTTCATGTTCTTTAATTCTCCTTCTACTGTCCGGCGCCAGGTGTTCTTTGGTCTGCCTCTCTTGCGTTTGCCCTCTGGTGTCCAGTGAAGGGCTGTGCGGGTAATACTTTCTTGTTCTCTCCTTATCAAGTGCCCAATCCACCTCCATCTTCTTCTCATGATGATGGTCCCAATACTGTCCTGATTGCAACACGCAAGCAACTGCTCATTAGAGATGGTGTTTGGCCAGAAAATTCTCATGATTCTCCTCAAATTCTTTGTATGGAAAACAGAGAGCTTATTCAGGTCACTGTCTGTTATCCTCCAGCACTCTGAGCCATATAGCAGGGTGGAAAGCACACAGCTCTGGTACAATTTCAACTTGGTCTTTATGCTGTAAAGCTTGGATCTCCAAACACTATTCAGCATCCTAAGGGCATTTCTGGCTTTGCCAAGACGATTCTTTATGTCAATGTCCGCTCCTCCATCATATCTGACAATGCTGCCCAAATAGGTGAATTCTGTGGTCATTGGAAGATTTTTTCCATTTACCTGCACTGGTAATGGGTTTGGTATGTTGAGTGTCATCACCTTTGTTTTCTGCAGGTTGATCCTTAAGCCTATCTGTTCAGCATATGTATTGATGCGGTATGTCTTCTCCTGAATGTGCTGGTGTGTGTGGGAGATCAGAGCCAGATCGTCAGCAAAGTCTAGATCTTCAAGTGCATATTTGAGGGTCCATCTCAGACCGCTTGTCTGTTTTTCAGTAGTTCTCCGCATTACCCAGTCAATGGCAATGTTAAAAAGGAATGCTGACATCACACAGCCTTGCCTCACACCTCTACAATGGGTTTAATGGTGCACTGGAACAATCCTTTCTAAAATGCATTAAACTTTCGTTTACAAAGACGTGAAACTCAGCGAGTGGTCAGGGGTGTTCACTTATATGCTCACACAAAAATCGCTGCAAAAGAATCTATTTCACTATTTCATCATAAACAATCTGAAAACAGGGCTTTAAGTGTAAAATACCGAACTTGTCCTTTAAGTACTTTCAAAACAAAGAGAAACGTTTTGATCAAGTCGAAATGTCAGAAAAGAAGTTTCTGTTTGCACCATGCAGTGGCAAAAATAGCGACTTTAAAATATCTTTACAATCAGAGGAACTCTGTAACCTTGGATGGAGCCCGTATGAAATTTACCGAAAGCGCAAAAGGCCCCCAGCAGTGAAAGCACTACCTCCTACAGAACGTAATATGCGCCTTCATGGAAGACGTGCCCACCTACAGGTGCTACTATGAAAATCAGCTGACCAGCCTGATCCACCGGTTGTGGATATCACCTTGTTTGGATGGGACAAGAAGATGGGTCTAAAGGAAGGAGAGGAACTGCTTATGCCCACACAGGATTCAAGTCCAGTTGCTCCTCCTGCTTTGTTAGATGTTGTCAGCTGTGGTTTCAAAGCTGTGTTGAAACCTTGTACATCAGCAAAGTGCAGCTGTGTAGCTGCAGGTCTGGGCTGTACCAGTTATTGTTCCTGCAAAGGCAATGATGGTATATACTGCAACATACTTGCACAACACCAAGAACACAAAGAAAGAGATGAAGGGTCTGGAGAAGATGATGACAGAACAGAAGAGAATAGTGAAGATGATGAGGCTGCCTTTTTATTAATTGTGAGGCATAGCAGTTTGCCTGAAGGTGGTAGCCAGTGTGTGCTTTGTGTGGTACGGAGGTAAGGCCCTCTTGGTTAGCCTCCCGTCTCCGTTTGGCGGAGTTTTAACTGGGTCCTCGTTTGATTTTGCGACTTGCGGACCAAGCTGGAAAGCACATCTGCCATTCCGGCATGGCCCTAGTGACTTGCGGGGCCTGTCTTGTATGGCATGTATATGTTGTATATTTACATGTTTGCCTTGGTGCAGAGGTGAAGCCCTCTTGGTTAGCCTTGCGTTGGCGAGCTGACCCGGGTTGCCCAGACTCAGTTTTAACTCTTGCGTCTGGCGAAGTTTTAGTTTACCCGATTACTATGTATCATACAGTTCCAGGATCCAAGTTATGTCAAATTCCCGCATTGCTTTTTCATCCAGAAATGCATAACATTCAGCCTAACAAAGATTCATTGTTTATCCAAAAAGCTATTTTGAATTTTCAAAAGTGTCAGGAGGGGATTCAGCCTCACTATACCCTGTAAACAATGAATCAACATTTATAAGTGCACTCATGATTCTGAAATGTTAGATTATTTTATTTACCATAAAATAACCTAAAATTATGATTGAAAGTAATAAAAATTTTAATAAATAAATCAAAATTTGTAATAAAATTAGCTCTTTAAAATCTGAAAATGCCAGAAATGAAATCAGCATCATCTAAAACCTCTAAAACCATTCACATATTGTAGAAATTGGCCATTTAGTGCAAAATATGTGGTCAAAATGGGCGATTAAGCTAATATTGCTAATTATGCAAATTATGCAAATTGCTCAACATATGCAAATTAGCATCCGGTAGTTTCTGTATGCTGGGGACCCATACTTCACATTTCTGCAATAAAACTTTGGTGTACTCAACATTTCCGGGTTCACCTAGTTGGCTACTAGACTATTAGCAGAGCCGTTTGATCTTAGCTGGCGACTGACGTATTCCTGTGGGCGGAGTTTAGTCAAAAACTCTTTTATTGAGGTCATTAAAGCAGGAAGTAAAGGGCTATAGAGATAAATAAATTGTGTAAAAAATAAAGCGTTTTTTTTTTACACGTGAAACATGAACACATGTTATATTGCCCACTGTAAACACAATCAAAGCTTCAAAAACACAGGAAGAACGGGAGCTTTAATTTGGCATTGTGAAAGTACAATTTCAACTTTTGTCTGCAGATGTAACACAGAAATGTCGTCCTGGTTTGCACTCACCAGTTCCAGCTGGGTTTTACCTGGATGATGTTTGGGAGTCCTTTGTGTGTAGGACCCGTCATTTTACTGCTGGAACAATAGCACAGTGCCTGAAAGACAAACACATCTACATGATGGGAGACTCTTCTTTGAGACAGTGGTTTGACTTCTTGCTGAAAGCAGAACCAAGTGAGATTCTCTTAAATAACTATAAATTAGAAGCATTGAATGTTTACTGGTTCAGTAAGATTTGAGCTTAATTTGTTAATTTGACTCAGTCATGTCAGTGTTGGGTAAGTTACTCAAAAAAAGTAATTAGTTACTAATTATATCTTCAATCATGTAATTAGATTACTTTACAAATTACTCTCTCCAAAACGTATTTAATTACTTATTACTAATTACTTTCTAAATCCTATTTAGTAAATCATCAAGGCCGCCTTAATGCACAGGCTTACCTGGGCTGAAGCCCAGGGGCCTCCGAAGTTCAGGGGCCTCCCATGTTCGCGTTCAGGATGAGCTGGAAATGTCATTTTGTTTTGTACCTTATCAGGTTTTCTGTCAATCACTCTAATTGCACGTTACATTTCTGCTGATTGGTCCGTGGTAGCTTACCGTGACGTAACAGTCAGATTTTTCTATTCCGCGTAATGTAATTAAGGGCTCGTTGTCAACTTGGCCTTCCTGCATGTTAGACTGAGTGTGACAGAGAAACGGGAAATAATCCACCAAAAAACGAAAGAGTAATTTCTGAAATTTCTTAATAAGCAACAGTAAGGTGCAGGTCTCTCTCTCTTTCGCATGCGTGCTCGCTCTCTCTGTGTTCGTGCAGCTGAGTCTCTGTTCCGAATACCATTTTTTGAGCTTCGAAGCTCTAGTAGAAATAAAATCGAATATTCGAAGCTTCGGAAGGAGGGGCTGAACATATTTTTCTCTTTAATAAAGGCAGGAATCTCTGTGTGTGTGTGTCTGTCTGTCTACAGTTTTATTATGTGGCGGATGTGTTGCTGCGGACCCAAGGGAGTGTAGTGCCTTTTTTTCGTGCAATATGGACATGTGACACGTTTAGAATTAATAAACTTTAAAAATCCTACAGAACAGCGCAAGCCGGAAGTGGTGTGCCTGTCACGCGTCATGCGAGAACAGCATTAGTGAAACAAAACACAAGAGCAATACTTTTAATAAGGTAATGTCACGGCCGGGGGCGGACCCGAATAAACTAAAGGTCACACCCCTCTCAGTTCTTCCACCTCGAGGAGGTTCCCAAGACCACCCCAATGACCAGACAGACGAGTAAATTCCAGTTAAAATAAACTTTATTAAATATTTAAAAGGAAAGGGGGAAAGGGGAAAGGGCAGTTTAAAACTAATATGTCTCTTCTTCGTCTCCAGGGCCACTTGGGGGGAAAGACTGGGGACGGGGGCTCCTTTGGGGCTCTGGCCCAACAATCCGTGGCACGCTCCGCTTCTCAGCGCTGGGGATCTTCGCTCACACAGAGCTCCACTTGCACAGGTAGGTAACTGCTTTAAGCACAGAACAGGTTTACTTCACAGGTTATGTTACTCACAGCACTGGGGATCTTCATGCACACCGAGCTTCACTTGCACAGGTAGGTAATTGCTATAAGCACAGAACGGTTTTACTTCACAGGTCACTTTACTCACAGCACTGGGGAATCTTCATACACACAAAGCTTCACTTGCACAGGTAGGTATTTGCTATAAGCACAGAACAGGTTTACTTCACAGGTCATTTTACTCACAGCACTGGGGAATCTTCATACACACAAAGCTTCGCTTGCACAGGTA
Organism: Misgurnus anguillicaudatus; assembly: GCF_027580225.2. Taxonomy (NCBI): domain Eukaryota; kingdom Metazoa; phylum Chordata; class Actinopteri; order Cypriniformes; family Cobitidae; genus Misgurnus; species Misgurnus anguillicaudatus. The sequence continues at coordinate 9,168,353 of NW_027395279.1, forward strand.
GGTAATTGCTATAAGCACAGAACAGGTTTACTTCACAGGTCATTTTACTCACAGCACTGGGGAATCTTCATACACACAGAGCTTCACTTGTACAGGTAGGTAATTGCTATAAGCACAGAACAGGTTTACTTCTCAGGTTATGTTACTCACAGCACTGGGGATCTTCATGCACACAGAGCTTCCCTTGCAAACAGTGGATTTTCGCTACAGTGGTAGTGCACCGTATTCCTTCGCCCATCCACTCAGGCTGTCCGGGCGTCGTAGGGACTAGTGGGTCCGATGACACGGAGCCGAACGCTTCCCGAACTCCCCCTCCTTCTTCCACGAACTGGGGTCCGAATTGGGGCGAACTTTCGTCGGGGCTCCGCTCACCACGAGCTTCTGTTGGAGAGCTCAGTACACACACCGCTACAACCCACAGTCCACACGGTACACTCTTGGTAATACTCACTGGGTTTCACCACTGTCCGCTCTGTGGATGAACCAAGCTTTCGTTGACACACCCCAGGCACAGGGCTCAATTTTCTCGCTCTCCTTAGGACCCAGGCCACAACGGATGTCGTCGTCTCGTGACTCGTCGGAGGCTAGGCAGTTCGAACGCTACAAGCACAGCATATACACAGCAAGTAAAGCGTAAACACCATCAATCAGTGAAACTCAACCACAGCACTCTTATACAACTTCACGTGATATTTAGATCGCCCTTGCCACCTGGCTACGACGACCTCGAGAGGATGGTTGGGCGATAACTGGATCACAATTGAGAGTGAGATGTGTGTTATTCACAGGCCCGGCGTGTTGGTTAACACTCCTTTGGCTCACCTGCGCTTCCTTTTTTCCACAGGGCCACTGTTTTACTGGTGAACGGTGCTTCCTACCAAATGCTTCGTCCGTGCTTCCGGTCAACCCGCGGCTCGCCCACGCTTTCCTCTCCAGTGGGGCCAGGGACCTCAAAAACACAAAGGCACACACCAAAACAACTCTTCGTACAAGTATTGCACAGATAAGCACCACAGCTGTTACTCACGCTTGGTTGTCAACAACTGCTATTAACTGCACTCTTGGTGGCTCGGTGTCCACTCTTTCTCCAATGAAACTCCACAATATTCCTTCGTCAGCTGACTGTCTCTTCCTCTCTTCCCCAGGAGAGCGATCCGACCAGCGTGGTCCGTCTGCAAAGCAGCAACACAACGTATACAAAGTACACCACAAGCACCGGTGTAGTGTCCCTTTAATTAGTTCCACAGCCCCGTCCTTCTCGCCTCTCCTGGCAGCCGCACTCTTTCCTTACACCATAAGTGTTTTTAGCGGATCAACGGCGGCCTTCGGCTCCTCCAGGGACGGGGCGTGTGTTTGCATTTGCCCAAGGCATAAAGGGACTCCCACCCGAAAACCAACTCCCTCTTTGTGCTTCCTTGGCCCTTTTTATATGGCTTGCCTTCACCCTCACCTCCAATCACAGGTTGCTCCATTTAATTTGCCACACCTGCTGCTCATTCCCTCGTCATCAGCGTTGGCAGGGAAACCAGGAAGCAAAACTGATTAAAAATTGGGCCCTGGCGGAAACCATCTTCAGGCGGAACCTTTCTCCGCCACTTTTGGTTCTGCCCTATTATAGTCACCCGGTGACAGTAACCTAACATTTTTCTAACAAACAAACATTCCCGTTTCAGAAATTAGCACCACAGTAATTACTGACAACGTAGGGTAGGCTATTTAAATAAAACAATGAAAATAAATAAACGAAGTTCAACAAACTGTAATAAAGCGGTAGCATACTTTCAAAATCAAGTTTATTAATAACACTTATACCATCCAATATGTTTTTTTCATCAGCAGAACAATAAAGAAGATATTTTGCAGAAACCACAGTGCTACGTCATGCAAGTCAACCGATCCGGCTTATATATCCTAAAGCATATATATCCAATACAAAAGTAATCCCCCATAACTCTGTGTGACATACTGTATTGACGTCTTGTGAAGCAAATCAATCAGTTTTTGCAAGAAACTAAACGTTACTTACAACACTATTAGCGAGAATGCCAAAGCAGGAAGCGCGCTTTCCGTTTGAGGCAATCTCTTCCACTGGTGGCGTTTGGTGGCTGTTGGCTAAGGATGTTGGTCTCTCTGCGCCACCTACAGAGCGGGAGCGTGAAGCACACTTCCTGCTTGGCAAAAGCTCTGCATTAACGCTGAAAAAAAATATATATATATATATTCAAATCTAAAAACTGAAAATCGAATGTCAACCCACGGAACGAATATTCAAATTTTCTCGTCCAGCCCTACTGGCAATGCAGAAGTCTCTCCAAACGTGCGCAAGAAACTGTGCCGCACATAATGCTGTTAGTTGTTATAAAGTTTAAGTTTACTCGCGTTTATATCAGTGACGCACGCAGCTGGAGCGATGTAGTTTGACGCAACGTTAGCTCACAGTAGACACATCTGTTGGTTTAGAAAAACTACAAAGAGACACAACGGTAAAGGTGCAAGTCTTAATTCAATGAATTTTCTGCAAATTTGTATATTCCAAAAACTATTTAAACATAAAGCTTATAAACATATATACTTTTACACATTTTGGTTTTATTATCACCACAAGTTGCTGTGTGTGGTTGTTAAATAAAGTGTCTTGTGTTTATGCTCAAGTGGGTTCAGTGATGTGTTAATAATGATATTATGGTGTTTTCTGGGTCAAAGAGGGAAAACTCACTGTTGTATGTCTCGAAAGAAACTAATGCATTTTGTGATACAGATTACCTAAATATTACACTTTAAAAAAAATGAGACTATAAAGCGAGGGTATGGGGGGCCTACAAAACCTTAGGTCTCACATTAGGTTAAGGCGGCCCTGTAAATCATACATAGATAAGGTTTGAAATGGCTCGAATAAATCATATTAACTCCACGCCAGCTTTTTTAAGTTGGCCAACAGCATTTTTTTTGTGATTTTTCAAAAGAGCACGGCATAACACAAAACACTGACCATAATTCCCTGATAAAAGCTTCCTACTGACTCCAGAGCTCAAATTCCTAAAAAAGAATAATCTTGATTGCGCCTTCTTAAAAACATCCTCAATATTTTTCTTCCAGTTTAATTTAATGTCCAAATGGACACCAAGATACCTGTAAGACTGAACAATTTCTATTTTCTGACCTTTAATTATCACTGGTAATGTCACTTCTTTTTTCCTTCTAAAATCAATAATCAACTCCTTAGTCTTCTCAACATTCAATTTTAGGAAGTTTTCATCACACCATGTAACAAATACGTCAACCTCTCTTCTGTAGTCCACATCATTACCTTGATTAATTAAGAATTTTTGTATACAAATTGTATACTGAATACAATTTTTTTGTATACAGAATCAGGCATTAATATGTGCTCCTTAAGTAGGGCCTGTTGAATGCTTTATTCTGATTGGCTGAGAAATGTTCCATGGGTTTTGATTATTTTTCTGTAAACCGCACACCTGACCTTTTAAAAGACTTAAAAATAGGCACCTGAGCAATGTTTGTGGTGAGCGTGGTATAAGAGGAATAATTGACGCCTTGGATTATTTGAAAATAATGCAAACCCGCGGTGTAAAGGTGCTCCGCTTCAGGTCGTGCTGCATAACCACCTTGGGTGACCTTGAGTGTTACCATTACTCTTATTAACTCACCAAATTATTTAAAGTGAGAAGGATTCATAAAAAACATGCATTTAAAACCTTAGACTTTAAATTTTGATGTTAAATCCATTATTGTATAATATATAATTGTTCTCAATTCTCACTTAAGTAATTAAATTACTGGAAAAATAATCCATTACTTTCCTTTTTCAAGGGAAAATTAATTAAATTACAGTAACTAATTATTTAGTAACTACATCCAACACTGGTCATGGTTTATATGTCGATATCAAATGACAAATACAAATTTGTGCATCATAATCATTGTTGGTGTTTTTCACTGCAGGTTTAAAGTGGATGGACCTGCATGTTGAATATCAGGCAGGGCCTCTTATAGCAGTGGATGTGGAGAACAACATTGACTTACACTGGAGGTCTCACGGTCTTCCTCTACGCTTTGTTAAAACACAAGTTACTAATATTCACTACATCAGTAATGAGATTGACGATCTGACTGGAGGACCTCACACTTTTATTGTATTTAATCTGGGGCCACACTTCACAACATACCCTCTCGATTACTACACCCGCAGAGTGTTGAGGATCCGCAAAGCTGTGCTAGATATGTTACAACGGGCACCAGACACTACCTTTATAATCAAGACTGTCAACACCGGCTATAAGGTAAGTTAGTTCATAATATCAAACAAAATCATTTACAGAGAAACTTGTATGTATATTTAGCCTCTAAGGTGTATTTCTGTCTTTGTAATAGGATGTGTTTGGCAGTGACTGGTATTCTCTGCAGTTGGACAGAATCATACGGTGGGCTTTTCAGGATGTTAATGTTTATATTTTGGATGTTTGGCAAATGACAGCCTGTCACTACAACGAAGAGGACATCCATCCAGGTCCTGTCATCATCAAAAATGAGATAGACATTTTGCTTTCTTTCATTTGCCCTGAATGATTTTGTCAGGAGCAATGAGGAGGTAAAAGTACAGTCTTCAATTTTATTTTATATATATATTGAATGTGTTAAACATGGTAATACACTATAAGTTTCTTTTACAATATAAGTAATAGTGGCAGAAACTGCTGAGGGCGGGAAAAAAATTACAAACTATAAAACAAAATCTGGCACAAACAAACTAAAACGTATTTCTTTTCACTTACATTGTTCCTACATTGCACATTGCTGTTACTTTGCAGGTTTATTTATATAACCTAACTGTGTACATCACATAACAACCCTTAATTACTTGTTTATTGTCTTATTCTTTATATAATTCTTTAACCAGTGTTGTTTACATCTTTTGAAATGGTCTATACCTGGGGTGTATTCCAGAAAGCAGGGTTAACTTACCATCAGATTAACCCTGAACTTTGGGTTGATCAACCCCAAACTTGCTTACTCTGGGTATGTCGGTTCTGAAACACAGGTTAAAAGTTAGTTCAATCAACCCACTGAAAGTAACCCAGAGTTAATGCACGCTCACGGTAACAACATAAAGGCAATGTCAATGGATCACAGATTTCACGAGTCACCATGGAAACGTCAGAGAACTTAAAAGTTTTTAAATGAGAAATAACATTATAAACCAATACTTTCTGACACAATCAACGTTTTATAATTGGCTTAGAAGTGCGTGACTACAAAACAAATAAATTAAATAATTAATCCGAACCTATTTTACCCCATTTAAGTCTAATATTATATGTGTCTCATCGAAAATACACACAATATTATTAAAATATTATTTTAAAGCCTGTAAAAATAATCATAGATTTTATATATGATTTTAAACATATGAATTATGAATATCTTTTCCCTAACGAAAATTAACAATGGTTTTACTCAAGCGTGCCGCACAAGCCCTAAAAACTGAAGCCAAAACATCTCGATCGGCCCCAGTGACTGGTCCCAGTATAGGTCATAAACCCCGCCTCCCCCATGTTATTCAATGAGACTTGAGACCAACTAAAAAAATGTATTACACTTCAATTATCTTTTTTCCGAAGCTGGTTTCTGTCATTTACTGTAGTTTTTAATCACGCTGATGAAAATTCAAATGTTCTTTTTTAAAATAGGTTTGTGTTTAGTCAGTTATTTAATGATATAAAAACAGTGGTGTCACGTCATGATTGACAGCTGTGATATCGTGTGATATGCGCATTCTACGAGAGCGAGGGCGGGGTTTTGATTTCGCGGCTTCACTTCCTGCTCACTACTGCGCATGACTGGTCCCGAAATTGCTACTGCACAGACTCAAGACCCAAGATGTCAGCGCCATAGACATTATATACGTAGACACCTCATGCCATGCTGGAACGCATCAAGCGTCGGCGCCATATTGGATGGGTCTCCTCACTGTACACTAGCATCAGAGTCAATTGAAGTTAATGGAAAGAAAGCAATATGCCCGTATTTTGTGCGGCTTATGGTTGCAATATCCGGCACAGTATTGATTCCAGATCACATGGGATTACATTTCACAAGTAAGATTGAACAATCATTTTGTATATTTTACGTTATTATTTATAATATTATGTCAATGTTCAGCGGGAACTGGCACTCTCTCTCTCATGATCTCTCGCTGTTTTTTCTTCACATTTGAAGGTTTCCCATTGATACAGGCATGAGGAGGCAATGGGAAGTGACTCTGACAGCATATAGAGTTTAAACAACGATATCATTCATCGATAATCCAAGCAATAAAAACGACTATAGACATTTTACACTCATTTAAGCATTTATGTAAAATAACCGGGTCATAGCAAAACCGAAAGTGCAGCATGCGTTAACCGCTTGCTAACTTGACTATGACAACGACATCATTCATCATTAATCCAAGCAATAAAAATTATGATAGACAAAATTATGATAAACTCATTTAAGCAAGTATGTAGCTATAATCATACTTACAGGTTGTGGTTAGGAGACACATGCTGTTCCAAATAAAGTGGGTACTGAACCATCTTTCACTGCCAAATGTCTAAATCCCTCCGTTAAAAATTTATTTTAAGCACTGATTCTTCACAGCCAGACCTGTTTAGTATATCCCTCCTTGAAAAAGTCTCCTTTGGTAGCGAAAACAACACAAACTGAAAACACAGCGTGAGCTGATGTTTACACACACTAACTAGCTGTGGGCGGGTGATAGTTTTTGTTTCTCATGCGGGCAAGGCTGTAGACGGAGATTAGTATCTCATGTGACGTGGATGCGTTCGTGTGACGTGACAAAAATATCAGGAAAAAGACTCACTCCCTATAACGACTCGTTTCAGCTAAACACTAGCTAAACACTTTAAGTTCTACATACCGCTCCCCTGTGGTTGCCAGAAGCCATGTTGAGGTCTCAACCAACCAACTGACAGACAGAACTCCACCGCGTTAACGTTAGCTCACGCCCGCACCACGTGCATATCACGCTGTGTAAACCTCTTCTTCTTCGGTTTTATTGGCACTTGGCAAACCAGCTTAAATGTAATGTGATAAAGGTAAAGGTAAAACTATAAAATAACAGCCTCATGCAAAGGATTTTGGGAACCAGAAATCCTCATCAACCTTTTTCTGTTGTTTTCTTCATATTTTGGTTCCCAGAATGCTTTGCATGAGGCTGTTATTTTATAGTTTTATCCTGTAAATAAAAAGACTTGTTAATGTTTAATGTTCATTTAACTTTGAACAAACTGTTGCCAGTAAATAACATACATTTAAATCTACAGTAAGTTACTGGCAAACAGCTGACAGTAATACTGTCACTACATAATTTTTTTAACAGTTTAGTGTTAGGTGTTGATAGATAAACAGAGTTTTATGAATGGTTTCAGGAGGATTAGTTGAAGAGAAGCCTGAGGTATAAGCACATTATACTGTACGTCTATACTGTAAGTCAGTACAAGCCTACTTGTGTGGTGAACAATTATTGTCTGCAGGACACTCACAATCTTCTCTGGGATCACAGGCAAAAAAAGTTTTAAGTCATTACAACAAAATGCCAAGAGCATACCATCACATAATTATATTGTGTTCCTTCAGACATGCAGACACCATAACGATTTTTTTAAATTTCAAGAAAAATTGAACAACTAGAGAAAGATACAAATACTGTAGATCTTTAAAATAATGTGCATTTTTATGCACACCAAGCATAAAAAATTCAATGACTGTACTTGTCTTGTGTGTGTTGTATAGCCTATTTAAATTAAATCTCCTTTCTGTATGACAGACAATCTGAATGAAATATATATATATTTATACAACAGTTCTTTCTGGTTCTCGAATCTGATTGGCTTAGAGCTATGCGATATTGTGCTGACAACGGCACAGTAACCGCTTCACCTTTCGTATCATTCCGCCACCTAGTGAATGGAGGTCCTAAACAGGCTCATCTCTGAATGGAAAAACACAGACGCCCTGTTTTTAAACACTCTCCGTGTGTCTCATTAGTTCACTACCTCATAAATCAGTCTGTGAATCCCCAATCGGAAGTTATTATTCCGTCAAAGATCAGCGCTCTTGGATGTTACGTTAAAGTTAATGGGAGAAATGTCTTGTCACATCGTGTGGACGATTAATACTTGGAAAGAGGAATATAAACACTCATTTTTTTCTGGAGCTATATCTCTTATCAGAACGCGAAAACACAGTGGAACTGTAGGTAAGCACCGCAGCTTTTAAATGTGGACATTGATCATTTATTTAATCGCGACGTGACTATTAAAACATGTTATGAGATATCGCCACTGGTATATTTATAAGCCGCATGCAAAAACATCTCTCTGACACTTATAAAAAACTGTTTTATATAGTACTGACAAGAACGAAGTCTAATAATAACCGAGTGCTCGTATCGCGTTAAGATGAAATAGTAATATAGAAGTATAGTTTTATTAACTTTTACCTCGCGCCATAACAATAACAACACAAAAGACACTAAATACAAATAAGAAAACAAGTAATATTTTCATCATGACACCAAATACTGCTGATTTGATCTAATTTTTGACCATCAGGCCAGCATGAGAGCCAGGGAATCCCTGTCAGAGATGTAGCCCAGAGAGGGCGGTGGTCAGCGGGGCGAGTGAACACTGACGTCCGCTCATGCTTTGGTTCTCATAAGTACCGAATCTCACTAAGCAAATGTTCAAACAGGCGCTATCTTTACTAATCTACTGTATATTTAAATATAATACATATGCATTCTCGACTGAACTAATCTTAAAACCAGGGCTCTGAACCGGTTCAAGGAACGAAAACGAAAACCGGAAACGAACGAAATTTTAACAGGAACAAAAACGAAAACGAAAACAAAATCAATTTTAATCGTTCGGAACAGAAACGTTTATTTAAAATTACCATTAACCGGTTAATAACGTTATTTTATCGTTTTCTTTAATATTGTACTTTATCAGTGACCAATCATGAATTAAACAGTACAACATGTGACTTTGGGAGTACTTCGACTCGCCTGAAAAGTCCGCTCCCCTTCTCACTCTCATAATGGGAGAGGGAGGGTGTTACTGCGCCGAGTCGAAGTACTCCCAAAAGTGCTATTACGCCATAAAATATAGTTCCTCTTTTAAATCCGCTTAGAAAAGCGCTAAGTTTTATTTTGTAGCACCAAACTTGCTCGTATAACTACTCGTCTTAAATAGGAAAAACGTTGATGTGTTTGGTCACTTCTAACTTTATCTCTAAATGGTACAATTGAATGAATGGGGCTAAGCTAAATGCTATCGAAGCATCGCAGCGCGCTCCAGCGCTTACGTGCACGCACACAGATGATAGAGGGATGTATCAACAGTTCTTAGTTAAGGTAATAACATATTTTAATATTGAAAAGGAGTAGACTATTCCTATAACAAGTCTGTCTGCAATATTGAAGGATGTGGGGGAGAAGTACAGTAGCCGGGAATCACTGAGGTAACTTACAGAGGCACATTTAACATAAACATCCAGCAGAGTATGCTGCGGTTTCAACCAGTAAAAGACCGGCATAAAACAGGTCGTTTTTTTCAGCTGTTTATACTTAAAATTAATGTAGGTATTTCTTTTGTGGTTTTCACAATTAATGAAATGTTGAAGTTTAGTTATATCATGTGTTATGTTATTATTTTTGTGTGAAAATTAGTCTGTATGCATGCATTTGTTAAAGTATAGCCTGAATTAAAATAACGTTATTAACCGGTATTTTTTCTAAGTAAACCGTTTTCGGAACGTAAATGTTCAATGAGGAACGGAAACGTTAAAATATCGATTCTGCTCGGAGTGAAACGATTGATATTTTTTTTCGTTTTTAAGCCCTGCTTAAAACTACACTTTGTGACCAAGAAATTGTAATATTTTAAAACGGCGAATCCGTCCATTGAGTTAATATGAGATTCAAAGCAGCCGAAAGTGTTACCTGTCATTCTGGCCGCCCTCAAACCCGTGGCGGAAGAAGTAGTTCTCAAACAAAGAGGCTTTTAAAATAACTCCGTTGTTGTTTTCTAGTTTTCGTTTTTCAAACGTGTGCCGTCGAACTGTTGTATAAAAGCAATATCGCTCTCGGAGTCGTGTGATATAGCTCTATATCATCACGGCTGTGATTGCCTCCGGCACTCGGCCTATATCACACTCCTACTCGAGCGATATTGCTTAAATATTTCATCAATACATAGCAATTATATGGATTTAGATATATCTTAAATTTAGATACAAATGTTACTGTTGTGGCTATTATTCTTATATTGGGGTAGTTACGATTATCATTTATATTCAACATTTGATAGGCCTATAACATACCATATTATGAAACAAATGTCTATTATTGTAACAGAATTCATCAAATTTAATATTTAAGTTGATTTTCTTTAATTGTTAGATTAATAGTGGTTAATAAAGTCAAATAAAATGTCAAAGAGTCAACTGTAATATCATTGCATTTACAGTTCAATGTTAGTGGAAGTCTAGTTAAGCAACAGTTGAGGCTTAGACAGTTAGCCTGCCCCGGACCAGGCTAGTTTCCAAGCATAAGTTTCCATAGTAACCGGAGTTGAACTAGTTCAAGTTTGTTTTATGAAACGAAATCCACCATGAAGACTTTGGTTCCAAAACGCCATAAATCCATTTTGACTAATTTCGGTAAAAACGTGTTTTCTATACCAAGAAAGTGACAAGATGAAAACCACTATTTTCTGTTACAAACTTTCACATAGCATCTTTAGGTTATAAAAACATAAAAAATTCAAATCCATAACTTGATTTTCAAAGATTTATTATAAAAACGGATAATTTTTTCCACAAAATGCAATAAATCCATGACAAGTTTTTATTCAAAATGCTATAAATCTATTGAATCAATCGCCTATATAGATGTGCATTCATCTTTGCCATGTTATAGTTGACTAGTTTAGTTGACTAGTTGTACACACTAATTAAAAATATAAACATTAATGTCATTAATCAAAACACTTTGTCATATTAAGAACACTGTCATTGCTGCGGTTATACTTGACGTCGTCGCTTAATATTTTCCACAGCGATCAGCTGTAAAATGTTTTGGTCCTGCTCAATTTTCGTTGACTTTGAGTTACATTATGGAAAGTTTTTCATAAGATCCCCTGGGGTCAATGTGTTAATATGCTGTCGGCCCGGGCAAACAATAAGCACCCGTCTCCGAGTGCCTCTTGCGTAAATTATTAGATGTTGATGGCTTACGTTTCTTTCCCGTCACAGAAAACCATCACAGGTTTATCAATGCTATTAAAGTATTATTTTGCTTTTGTTTGTTTGTTGATCACGAAGTACAAAGTAGATGAGGAAAACTAGGGCTCCGTGTACTCAACGCGCTGCCATGGTTTGTTTACATTGTGTGAATGGTGCGCTGTAATCTGTGGAGTGGATTTATGGCATTCTGTAGAAAAGGGGGAGTGGCGTTTATTGCATTTTGGGAAAAAAGGGAGAAAAGATGACAGAATAACACGGCGGATATTGGATTTTGCGTAAAATTAAGAATTTATTTTTTAATACTGACCTGATATAATACTGATTCTGGCAGTAACTCATTTTTTTTCAAAAATGGCGTTTATTGCGTTTTGGAACCAAACTCTTCATATATTGTCCATTGTTTACATCAGATTTCACATGCACGTCTTGTAATAGAATATAATATACAATCTGAGAACTATTTACATTGTAACACTTGTATATGAGATTACACTCGACTCGTGTTCAAAACCAGCGGTCAAGCTTGTTTGTAAAAGTAGGCGAGAGTATAATACATAATATCCAAACAGCGCTGTCAAATATCGTAACGTCATCTGACTCACTTGTTCCTCCAATGACTTCATGGAAAATATTGATAGACAGAACATGTAGCCAATTAGATAACGAATCCAACAATCTTTGTGTGACATTTTATTTCCTGGTGTGGAAACGGCATTTTATATGCTTACATAAGGATAAATAATAATAAGAACGAACGTGTATGCATGTAAACAAAAGACTTTTATTTTGGGGCTGACTGGCACTAAGAAAAGGCACTAGTCTTACAAAAACTCTTGCAAGAACCTCATTTTTGAAACGTGAAATATGGCGCACTCACATTATCCAAACCAAACCATTTTCAATTCAATTCAATTCAGTTTTATTTATATAACGCTTTTCACAATAGTTAATTGTTTCAAAGCAGTTTTACATTAATAGAAGCAGTAAAAGCACAGAAAAACGACAGATAGCACAACATAATACACGATAGCATAAGCAGTCAAATTTGCTGCGGCTATGACTCGACATTATAAGCGAGCGTATTACTAATGTAACATCTAGAAGAGGAAGCTAAGTTAAGCCCAAGAAAGCTGCCTCCCCGGGGTAAAAAAAACCCTAGGAGAAAAAAAACCCCCGGGCTTTTAGCCGAGGAAATAAAAAAAGTCCTAGGAGGGAAAAACCCTTGGGAGATATACATATATATACACACATATAAACGGATACGGAGATTAAGCGGGTCCTGCCGGTGATCGTTGGTCAGGCATCAACTGGGCATCACGTTGAAGGACGACCAGTAGATCAGAGGTGTGCCGACTTTCACATCAGAACTGGGTCTGTTTGTCTCATTGTCCTCGGGGTCGAGACAGGGAGAGAAAAACAAAATCATATTAGCGTAGGGGCCGTTCACATGTAATGAAGTGTCACAGTGATGTGGTTTAATCAGCTTAGTTTCAGACAGACTAACTATTGCGGCATAATTACATTATCCACAGTTGAGGATTTTGCAAATTGGGGGCCAACTGCGACGGTATATATGGTAACTAAGGGTCACCTTCCGATCTTTAAGAGAAAGAGAACCATGCCCCAGCGCGATTGTCACCCCTCCCTACTCCCCCAGATGCACGCACTCAGGGCGCACTCACACTGTACAAACCAAACCGCTCTCGAGCGCGTTTGACCCCCAAAACCGTCACGGGGTTACGTGAATGGCCGCGCTGCACACGTGACAGATCAACTAAGCAATATGATGACATGTGAGAGGGCTGTCTGTAATCGCACACCAAACGACACAGAATAAAAAACACAGACTTATCATTACGGTGGGTTCCAGTGTTAAGAGAGAGCTTTACTTCCTGCTTTTTTCAAAACAATCGCATCTTAATGACAAAAGCGCGCTCGGACTCGGATCGATAAAAGTACAGTGCTCTAGGGCCCCAGGCAAGGACTGTGCCGCACACGCAACCCCCTTAAGCAGAGCCCTATTAGCTCCGCCCCGACTTTACTCTGCATTTTAGCGCCTTCTTTAATCTAGTGATGGGTAGATTAAGGCTTTGTGAAGCAATGAAACAGTTGAACCAAATGGGCCATGTTTGGTGCTTTTCCATTGCATAGTACTTCACGGTTTGGTTTAGTTTGAGTCGGGTCAGCTTACTTTTGGGAGCTTTTCCATTGGGTGCAGTACGTAGTACCCAATTCTTTTTTTCATACCACGTCAGTTGGGGTTCCAAGTGACCCGAGCTGATACCAAACGTGATGCGAAAACACTGTAGGTCACTGATTGGTCTAAGAGAATCGTTACTACAGCATCATCACTATAATGTAGATTAGCTTTACCTGTGCTAGCTTGTGCTGTCTCAAGCAAAAATGTTGTCATCTGTGCTCTGCTATAAGTTCCCAAACTCCCTTTTAGCAATGAAAAACATCCACAGGTTGAGAATCAGGGACACCATACCAGTTTTTTTCCAAACTTGCAGATTGTGGCGGAACATTCGCGACAAGCACACCAGCATTATATATGCTTAAATGCAACTTCAATGAGGCTTAGTGGAGCGCCGTCGGCTGACGCCACGGGTGTTTGAAAAGAAACTGTCATGTGAGACTGAGGTAACGTTATGTGATAAACGTGATGTGCAAACATCTATTTGTGGTGACCAATTTTAATTTTGTGGCGGACTGAGAAATAAATAAATGTATGGGAATGTACAACGACGCTCTCACTTGTATGATATTACAGCAGTATGCAGCGCAAATATAACGACACACCTATAATCCTTCCCACTTCGAAGTGTTACCAAACTCGATGGAAAAGCTAACCCAGCCAAAGTGAGGTGAGCAGACCTGACCCAAACTAAACTAAACTGTGGGGTACTATGCAATGGAAAAGCGCCAATTGTTTCAAGGCTTCGAATTAATCCGATTCTCGTCTCAACGGTGACACCTAGTGGTCACTTACAGGTGTTGAGCCAAAAAAATGTGTTGTTTATTTTATTATTGTATTTTTCTAATATGTGAAGCTTGTAACCTATATGCTCCTCACTGTGCATAATGTTATTTTGGTCATGAAAATGAATATTAATCAAATAAATCAAGCCACAATGTCTCACTTTTTTTTAGAGATTTTTATTCAAAAATATTAATTTCTCTGCTGTGGGAGGACTTAGCCTACTTCTTTTTTACAGATAATTTCTCCAGCCTTTGAAAAAATCCTCTCACAAGGGACACTTGTTGTTGGCATACAAAGATATTTTTAGGAAGGACATACAAATGAGGAAAGATTACTGCTCTCTCTTTCCAGTAAGTTCATGAGTTCTAGGCAAAGATGCATCGTTGATGTATTTTTTTCACTTCCACTGTGGCATCAGCATTTTGTATCATCTGGGTTTGATGGATACGAGTATTAAAAAGTTCCCATAAACTGTCCTGTGTCTACTGGTGTTAATGTTGATGATGACGATGGGTCTGATGTTGACATTTCTGGCTCTGAATAAAAATGAAAACAGCAATTAGTCACAATTCCTAAACTGATGGCATATATGAAGTATATATTAAATGATTCAGATTACATAACATAACACAGGCTGAAACTGATTTGTGTTTGAACGCGTCAGTGAAGCACACTCCAGTGTGATGTGCTTTTCAGCTTCCTGGACTTTGGCAGCATTTCCAAATGCCACATTTTTGAACCTTGGGTCCAGCAGTGTAGCCAAGGCTCTAAAACTCTCATAACCTCCACATCTGGAGTGCAGACCTTCTTGCAGATGTGAGCCTATCAGCCAAAACAGGAGAAAAGCATATTTATAATGTGACAATAATATGACAGTTATGGCCAATTACATGGGTAGTTTGGTCATTGTGGCGTTGCATTTCCTTTTTGCTGTGCAAGCTTCAATTAGTACACATCTATTAAAAGTATACCCTTCTGGTTCATTATTTGATGAGTGCTCCTTAAATGGCGCATCATGGATGATGTATTGTTGCAGTAGGCTAGATACCGATCACAATACACACATCTCACTTTATTTGGGGTTTCTAAATGGAAATGCTCCCACACCACAGATATACGGCATCTCTTCTGGGGAGCCTCCATTTTATCTATCTATCCAAATCTATCTATATGAATCTATCTATGTATCTATAATCTATGTATTTATATATGTATCTATAATCTATCTCTGTATGTATATATCTATTAATCTAGCTGTCTATATATATCTATGTATCTATTAATATGTACACTCTGTCTGTCTCTAGCCTATCAGTCAATGTGTTGTGTAAATTTAAATGTAAGCCTAAATTGCCTATAACTAATCAAATCGCAGTATATTAAATGGGAGCAGCCGATGGTTGCTGGTCAGACAAACTTTTTTGTTTTTATTAACTTAGAATAAGCCGTTTTTACCTATACCGCCGGTTCTGGAAGTCGCTATTGCGTGCACATTGTATCTAAATGGACAAACTGTTGAGCACGTTTTCTCACTATGTTGGGTGTTTCTCAAACGTGAGGATGCGCCCCAGGAAGGCTGTTTCCTTCTAGTAGGCTAAAGTCCTTCTGACAGTTCAAGGTGAGAGTCCTCCACAACGCTAGTATAAGATGGTCTAAAAAGTATCCATGGCAGCGTCATAACGGTTCGCGCCCCCATTGTGTTGTCATGAAAACTTTAAAGTGAGAAGTTGAAGAAAATGCAATGTATCACCACAAAACGTTAATTCAGTACTGTGAATGAGAATCATATATCTCCCAGTTCCATACAGAATTTGCAGTTTAACATTGTGATTAATTTACAAAAAAATCAAGAAAAACGTAAATGTCTTTGTGCGTAAAACATGTTTTTTGTTTTTCGTTTCATACTGAAATTGGGTGAGCTCTGTGCCCACTCGTTTCCTACCAATGTTTAGCTTATATTTTAGAATGAAATTTGGTGACGAAAGTGCTAATTTGATTCTTGCAATGTTTTTTTAATATATGCAAAGGTATGTTGGTGGTTTGAGGGCACAAAGGATACAGTTCATTTACCCTTTAAAAGTGTCCGAATGAAGGGCATGAAACAGAGTCTTCGAAGCATTAGTTAGGAAGGTACTTTAGGTAAAGTACAGTTTTGTGTTATTTAATTGTATTTGTTTCTGTGTGAGAGTGTACTGTGTATAGCATGAGTCTGAGAGTGCACGTCTGAGATGAGGAAAAGTGTGGGCTGCATGAGCAGTGGGTGTGTTTTTCTTCTGTGGCTCTGTGGAAAGGGAATACAGTTTGAAAGTATGTGAATATGAGTAAGAATATAAGTATGAATATGAATACGATACAAATGCTGGGTAGTAAAGATAATATTTGAAGATATTGTGCAGTTATTGTAGCCAAAAATATTAATTATTATAGTGAAGTACACAGCCACTTCTAGAATCTGAATAATTCATTTAAATGATTGATTAAAATAAATAAGTGTGCTCAAAAGGAAAAGTACAGGTTGTCCAAAAAGGGACAAAAATGGGTGATGGGGTTTGACATTATTTGAAAGAATCTTGTTTTAAAGACACATTGGGAATCTGATTAACTGTTTGGGAGAATATATCAATTGGACAAATTAAAACAATACGTTTGTGAAGTGGATAAGATGAGAACTAATTATAAAATATAAGGTTTGTTATATTGCAAGAAAAGATCATGGCAGTCAGATTAATGGACAAAGTAGGATTGAACAACTATTGTGTGGAGAATTAGAAGACGCTTAAATGTTTAAATGAGGAAACATTTGATGTGGCATTGTGTGAGAACAAATATAACTAAATAAAAATAGAAACTTAAAGAAAGAAAAAGAAGAATTAATTAACAGCCTAAGAAATCCTTGAAGAGAGACAGAGAAGGAGAAGAGGAAAAGGGAGAGGTACTTTATGATCACCAGATGTGACCTGCAAGGGTCAATTCCAATTGCTTAAGGGAATTTAAAAAAGTGAAAAGTGAAGCTGTTGAAGAACGCTCTGAAGAAGAAAAAAAATTAAAGAAACAAAGTAGAATCCAAATTATTAGGTAAAGATTAAAAAATGAAAAAGACAGAACAATTATTAAAGGTTGAATGACACAGACAAATTATACAAAGAAAAAGCAGATGATAACCAAACAAGACTTGATTCAGTCATATTTTATTGGTGTGAGACTTTAGATAGTTTTTACTTATACAAAATATAGTCAGTCAAACACTAACTTTACATTTCATCTGACATTAATTATGAAATTTAATTAGGAAATGAAAATATCCAGATAAAATAAAGTATATTCCAGACTTTTCAAGGGCCCTCTATTTCCTTGGGGCCCTAGTAATCAGTACTGGTTTTACCCCCAGTCCTGCTTGTTGGGCTGAACACTCACATCCTTTGACATTCAAGAAAGTGAATAAAAAACTGGCAAGAAACAGATAATGGTAGAAACTGTGTGTGACATCAAAGTGTTGGAGGAGCAAAGAGAGGAGCAACTCTTAAGCTGGACAGAGGACTCATGAATGGGACTATGATCTCAAGCAGTGAAGGGGGACACTGCGCATATGTTTAAGAACAATTACAAAGATGAAAAACAAAAAGACTGAGTGGAATCCAGAAGGAGACCCACAAAGACAAAAATGTTCT
Source organism: Misgurnus anguillicaudatus (assembly GCF_027580225.2). Lineage (NCBI taxonomy): Eukaryota > Metazoa > Chordata > Actinopteri > Cypriniformes > Cobitidae > Misgurnus > Misgurnus anguillicaudatus. Next base: position 9,186,335 of record NW_027395279.1, read on the forward strand.
TGGAGACAAGAGAAAAACTGGACTACACTGGACTATATCTATCGTATCAGCCTTTGAGTGAAAGGGGGAAGAGTGGAACAGCCTGTCAATGTTCAAGATCCAGTAAATCCATAGAGACACAGAAAATCTATTTGAGAAAATCAGCTAGACAAATGTAAAGGCTGATCAAGAACTTATGTTAAGAGGTGTGACTGCCTGTTCTGAAATCAAATCAGACTCCTATTAATCCGATAAAGAAGAGAGGCATGATGTACAATTAGAGCTTTAAAATTTGGTATGCTACAGAGGAAGGAAAGGAAAATAAAATGTGACCCGTCACAGAAAACAGTGACACAAGTCGGCAGCCCAACTTTCGAGAAAATGAGAAACAAAGTTTTTTTTTCAAAATTTGTGATTTTCGTTTTTATTGCAGAATCCTCTCCATGTTTGAGATAGCAGTTTATGTACATTTACAAGCATACATTTTGCGGTTGAAATCAGCTTGGTTTTCCGGAGATTCTAGCGTGCAGCGGGGGGGGGGGCTTTATTGTCTGTACTGTATGTATATTTACATACTGTATAAGGGGCTGTCCACACGGAGACGCGTATCACCGTATACGTATAAATGTGTTATCTTATTGGCGTTTCATCCACACAGATCCGGCGTTTTGGGAGACTGAATCTACTATTTTTTGAAACCGGGTCCTAAAGTGGATAAATCTGAAACCGACACCCTTGCGGTTTCGTCTGTACAGCCAATCTGTATATTTTGTGAAGCGAAAACGTCATCACGTCACGTGTCGGAAGCGTCACACATAACAGCAACAACAATAACGGCGGACTACGTGATTGTGTTCGTGCTACAGAAGCTACTAAAGCCTACTAGCTTTATTACAGCAAAATCTTTTGCTTCTATGCAATTGTGGTGACCAACAAGCGATAATGGACAACACCATACGTTGGTTATGCGCATGCTCAAAGTCTTCTTCTCCGTGTATAGTGTATATCTGTGGCAGAATTACAGCGCCCCATACTGGTCCGGCATATATACTACACCGCTTTCAGTCGGTTTCAGTGGTTTCGTGTTTAGGGATTATTTTTTTAGAGCAAGGAAAAAAATTATCGGATAGGGAATGCACCGACTTCGTGTGGACATAGCCTAAGTGGCTTGTGTTTTCAACCCCGCTCCCAAAGGGAACAGCGTGACTACTAAATAAGGATAGTTTGCCCAAAAATGAAAATAATGTCATTAATGACTCACCCATATGTCGTTCTAAACTCAGAGGACCTCCATTCATCTACGGAACACAGTTTCAGATGTTTTAACGTTAGATTTAGTCCAAGAGCTTTCTGTCCCCTTCATTGAAAATCTATGTACGGTTTCCATGTCCAGAAAGGTAATAAAAACATCATCAAAGTGTTCCATATGACATCAGTGGGTCAGTTTGAATGTGTTTAAGTGTCACTATCTACAATCTAATTATCAGTGTCTGCTAATCACCCAGTCTGTTTGTATCCGTGTTTTCTTGCTGGAGGTAGCAAAGGAGGAGGAAGGAGTCTCCTGTTCGTGACCTCAATACCCCCTGTGTCAGTCCCACGGCTAAACCTGCACTATTAGCCAAGACTCGGAGCCACGCTCAGCTGTCTGAGAAAGGAGATTGGATGTTGCTTGCCTCCCTCAACCAGTAAGCCGAAAAGTTAAAGACTCCACCCTTACCTGCACATTGCCGTGTCTCCTCTCATTGCTACCAGCCACTGGTCTGTATGTTTGCTTGCATGCTGAAGAGCCAAAGCTCAGTGTTCTTACCTGCCACCTTGCCTGTATGTGAAGAGTTAAAGTGCTGAATCTTCCATTGTATGTCCATCCGAGTCAATACTAGTGTACTCAATTGTGTGTCTTCTGCCACCAGCCTGCATGCTAAAGAGCTAAATCTCTGCACCGTCACCTGACTGCTCTCTGGAATGTCGAAGGGCTAAAGCCCTGAATGCTTGCTTGTACGTCTACCTGTAGGTGAAAAGTTAAAGTGCATGTTGCAGGTTAACCACCACTGTCGATTAATGGGTACATAAATCACTCAAGATATGTGTATAATTTTTAAAATGTCTCAAAAATGGTCTTAAAGACCACTTTTTTTACGTTTTTGGTATTAACAGTTTTTTTAACGCAATTCTGCGATGACGTCACGTTGGGGAGAAGTGGAGAAAGACTCAGATAGAGCCATAAAGATAGATTAGACATTTATTCCTGTTTAATACTTACGTATATAATTTGAAAATCATATATACATCGTAGGAAATATATAATGTGTTATACTGCAAAGTTACCTTGCTAATTATTATTTATGATATATGTGGAGATAAATAAAACTTATCTGCTGATTTGATCCATTCATGTCCTGACCACCAGGCTAGAGATTTTTAAACATCCTTAATCCACACTTACTAGTCTATCAAATAATATCTCAAATATATTGTTTTGTGAAATAAAAGGATGCTTTGTTATATTGTTTATGCGATTATAACGAATCACACGATCATTTTATACGCAGCAACAATCAGCAGCTGCAGCACACTCGGATCCGACCGCATACATTCTGTAATAAACAGGCGTTCGGCTGCTTTTTACATCACGACAGGCTATGCCATTTGAGGAGGAACCGCTCATTGATCACCGTATTTTTATAAATCCTGTACATGTTTGGACCTGCCGAACAGGTTGAGCACTTTTATATACTTTGTTGAGCAGAGAGGCTGCATTTTGACCAGCGGGCTGCGGGAACCGGCCGCACATCACGCCGCCAGACGGTGTTGCTAATATAACTCGAAATTAACTATTATCAGATCGGCCCACCGGGAAAGTCCCGACTCTACCGATTGCCATTCCGCTACTGGCTGTAAGAAAGTGAGTGCGTTTGGGTCGCTGGTACCCGCGAACAGATGTGACGTGCTTCACTCACCTTCAAGGATTAGAGACATGCTGCCAAAACCGTTTCTGCTGAAGATCGCATAAAGTTACACCCATTTCAGGCAGGATCATGGACCCCCTCAAGCCAGCATGCACGAGTATGTTAATTGTTTGTTTACTTTCTACACGAAGATATGCTAACGTTATGCTATCTGGCTGTCTGCCTATCTCTCTATACTAGCCTATCCATCTGTCTGTCTATCTATCTATCTGTCTATCTATCTGTCTATCTATCTGTCTTTCTATCTATCTATCTATCTAAATAATCTGCGATATTGATCTGTACTTTACTCGTCTTTCTATAGTCATTCTCAATGCTCTCAAGGCGGCTTTGGTAAATTCTCTCCCCAGCGTGACGTCATACAGTGCGTTGTGGGGGAAAGGAGAATCATTGCAAACCGCTGTACTTTTTCATACTTTTTCGGGTTTTGTGATACCCAACAACATAAAATACAATGGATAACAGTTTAAATGTTTATTATCAACAAGCAAATTGCACAAATTAGTTGAAAAATTTTACCTGGCAAACGCCCTTTAAAAGCCTCCATCCACCTGTATGCCCGAAGGGCTAAAGCCCTGTGTACTCACCTGTATGCTTACCTGTACGCCCAAAAGCCAAAGCCCTGTGTACTCACCTGTATACCCATCGGTCTGCCCGAGGATTAAAGCCCTGTTTACTTGCCCATATACTGAACTGCAAGCCCAAGAGTTAAAGTCCTGCACCTACCTGTACGCCCACCTGTGAGTCGAAGAGACCAAGTTCCAAGTACGTGCCTGTATGTCCACCTGTGAGTCGGAGAGACCGAGTCCCGAGCACTGACCTGTACGCCTACCAGTGAGCCAAGGAGTTAAAAGTCCCATGTACTTACCTGTATCCCCCCACCTGCACATTAAGGAAGTGACGCCGGTGTCCTGAGCTGCAAGCTGTATCCTCCAGCCACAGAAGCTTTTTAAATATTTAAATTCCCCTTCCCTTTTCCCCTTTTAACATAAATAAAGCTTTATTATAATTTTAGCTCTCTTGTCTGTCTGCTCATTGGGGCATTTCAGGAACTCCTCGGGGTGGAAATAGAGGGAGGAGCGCGACCCACAGCATTGGTGGTCCGCTCCGACCTGTGACAGTGTTGAAGCATCGAAAATACATTTTGGTCCAAAAATAGCAAGCATTGTCTTCTCCTCTGGCTCTGTTGTGAACCGCGGGAAGTCACATGACTGTAGAGACGCGGCTTTTACCTTTTGGTTTTGCAAAAAATTTCAACGTTGATTTCACGACGTTGTTTCAACGTCACACTTTCAACATATGTGAATTAAAGGCAGGAAAGGCAGGAATTATCTAAAAAAAACTTTTCTACAAATTTGTTTAAACTGTCTTTATATACCAATACATAATTAAAATGTAAGTACTCTGAAAAAAAGAGTATAAATATCGAGTGTCTGTATAGACCTCTAACGACACCCCTCCCGTCTTGGTTTCTTCTAAAGCCACGCCCCCAAAACACATGAACCTGCGAAGCCAACAGCTTTGCTGGGAGAAGGATTTACTTCAGACTAACAGTGCAACAGGTACTGCAAAAGATAAATATGTATTTAAAAATATTTACGTATAATCTTCATCATACCTAACATTATTAACATGTTTGGAGGCATATTTGGCATAAAATGTTGGAAATAATGACAGCAGAGAAACTTTTTTTACATTATACAATGATAGCAATGATTGATAACTTATCTTTGCAAGAATATTTTAAGAAACCAGTCTATTTATGACTGCTATACTAGTCACAGTTACTGCTAACTGTTTATGTAGTGTCCTACAGTTGAAATACAGAACAGTATAACACATACATCTGTTGATTTTCTCAGCAACAATGCAATCCTATAGACTTGACAAAAGGTTTTCCTGAGATTTTTCCTCTAGTATTTGAGAACTGACTGAGTGTGGATGTAGTTTGTCTTACCTCCCTTAAACTTATCATCTCTCCTTTCTGCTTCCTTTTCCCTGCTTTGCACAAAACATTTCTAATGTCCATCTACAGAAGCCAATAATGATCGAGTCAAAATAAGATTAGCATTATTATTTAGAAACTTACTCGTCATGTTTTCATAATTTCTCACTCGCGTGGCGCCCCCTTTTGGATGCAGTTGCGCGTGCGGATGAACGGATTACATTTTTAAATATTTTCATCAATTTCATAAAATGAGTTTTTAATTTTTTTCCCTGAATGATTCACAAATTATAAAACATTATTTTATTGTCTCTTTTCAACCGTTCACTTCACTGTTGTTTCAACGTTGTAACAAAAACATTAAAATAGAAAAAGGAAAAACAGAGATTTCAGAATGGTACAGTAAAGATTACAATCAAGAATATGTAAAACTTATGGAATTATAGACTTAGGAAAATTCAACAGGAAATGCTTTATAACAGGAATCGTGAAGCTTAAGATGTAAAAGTGAACCCAAGTTGTTATTAGCGCTCAGTTCAGAAGCCTGCATCTCTCATGGTTTGGGGTTGCATGAGTGCGTGTGTCATGGGCAGCTTACACATCTGGAAAGGCACCATCAATGCTGAAAGGTTTATCCAAGTTCTAGATACATATGATCCTATTCAGACGTCATCTCTTTCAGGGAAGACCTTGCATTTTCCAACATGACAATGCCAGACCACATACTGCATTAATTACAATGTCAAGACTGCATAGATGAAGGATCTAAGTACTGAAATGGCCAGCCTGCAGTCCAGATCTTTCACCCATAGAAAACATTTGGTGCATCATAAAGAGGAAGATGCGACAAAAAAGACCTAAGGCAGTTGAGCAACTAGAAGCCTGTATTAGACAAAAATAGACCAACATTCCTATTCCTAAACATTGTTCCTCTTCCAGCTGTTCCTTATATGTACATTTAACTTTTCTGGCCTCTGTCCCAACTTTTTTTGGAATGTGTAGCTCTCATGAAATCCAAAATGAGCCAATATTTGGCATGACATTTCAAAATATCTCACTTTCAACATTTGATTTGTTATCTATATTCTATTCTGAATAAAATATAAGTTTATGAGATTTGTTAATTATTCCATTCCTTTTTAACTCACAATTTCTACAGTGTCCCAACTTTTTCTGATTTGGGGTCATGGGCGTAGATTTAGGGTGGGACGCTAGGGACATGTCCTTACCAATATTCAGGGAAGACTGAATTGTCCCTAGCAATAATTTCGACCAAAATTTATCTGTATTTATATTAGGGCTGTCAATAGATTAAAAAAATTAATCTAGATTAATCGCATGATTTCATGAGTTAACTGCGATTAATCGCAAATTAATCGCACATTTTTATCCATTCTAAATTTACCCTAATTTAACACTTTTCAGGTTTTTAATATTCTAATCATATATACATATATAGATGCTTTATGCAAATGTATGTTAACAACAGCCTGTTTACATTTTAACAGAATCACCAGCCATTGTTTTGTATATGAATTTTCCTTTCAGAAGATTTTTCTTTCTCCATTTTTGTTTGCTGCTGCATCATTTGTGACCTGTGCTGGCAAGTTGAGTCGGAATTAGCAAATTTTAAAAAAATAGTTGTTCATATTTTGACATTCTCTATTAAAACATAGAACAATGCATGATTTGTTGAAATATAACAAAATATGACAGAACTACACGTGTTTGAAGTTGAAAGAGTCAAATTACCACAAACATTTCCACATCCATACATTATATTACCACATCAATACCTTAAAATCACTGGTAAAACTAATAGATTTAGCACACACAAAGCAAAAACATCATCAATGTATGTTCAACTTTTTTTCCTTTTGTTTGATTGACATTGAGACAGACTGCTTAAAATCTAAGTGATCTAATATAATGTTACACATCAGATAGTTTTACCCAACAGTTAACCAAACATTTACTTAAAACATAACAGATTATAGAGCCTACCTGCGTGAATTCTTATCAAAACAGATATTTGTAAAACTGTAATTTTGTGTAGATGTCTATATATCCGGGTCGCGCACTCGCGCGTCTGTGTGCACGCGCTTCAGATATCAGTCAGTCAGCGTGAGGGGATCGCTTTTGAGTCTTGTCGCTCTTAATAACTCTTTAACATTAATCAGGTACCGAACTTTATCTCTCTTAATGACTCTTTTAACATCAAGCAAGTCCTGCAGTCTATTTTATAAGTCATGCATAAAAGCGAAACCAAAATGAATTGAGACGCATCTTTGTATTAGATTAAGCATTAGGAGGACGGGAAGGTTAAACCTCTCAGACGTATAAATAAAGATCATATCAGATGTCCAACGAGCATTTAGAGCATTGGATTTGGTAGACGATTTGCTTAATGTTCTTATTTCTATGAAAACCTTTTACTCATTTAGAGAGAGTCACATTTGTCTGCGTCTCTGTTCATTCAACTATGGGCTGGACCAAGGGTCAAACAGAAATTGCGCGTTGCGTTAATCTCCGTTAATAAAATTAGTGGCGTTAAAATGAATTTGCGTTAACGCGTTATTAACGCGTTAATTTTGACAGCCCTAATTTATATATAACAACTGATGTCCGTCTTATTCTTGTGTTTTCTATTTTTTTACTTATTATATTATTTTCAGGAATCATTTAAATGAGATTAGAAATCTTTTGCAATCCCGTTCTGTAAAAATAACGCTCTATGTGGTACACAAACGGTTAACAGCTTTCGTTCTCTGCAATGCCCGCCTTCGTAACTCAAATCGCTAATATGATTGGATTAGCATTTCTTTAGTCCCGCCTCTCTAACTCACATTGCTAATATGAATGGATTAGCATTTCTTGAGTCCCGCCTCTCTAACCTCATCATTTTATGATAGGCTTTTTTTACTCGCTAAGTGTGATAGGATGGTTTTACTTTGTACAACGCGCCAAAGTTCACTCAACAAGACGCGCGTGATTATTCGGGCTACAGGTAAGTGAGGAAGAAAGTATTATTATACCCACTGTAACTGTACAAAATACGGAACAAGTTGTGTCAGATAATGATTCAAGGACAGTGTTTTCACCAATACACGACAATCCCATGTTAACCTGAGGAGTTGCAAACTTGTGTCAACCTTGTGGCAAGGTTATTTAGGGGGTCCCTAATCCATGAAAGAAAATAACCCCAACATGGTAAAAACATGAATTCATGTCATGATTGCTGAATACTTTACATTACCGCACTGTGGTCATTACTTGCACAGATGTAGACATAATGTAAGGTTGCATTTTAAACTTAAACTATTTTTTTTCACACTGATTAACTGTCTGTTAATGAAAAGAAGATTTAATGTGAACTACAGAAACGTTAATAAACGTTGTTCAGGAAACAGCATGATATACATACCTACTCTAACACTGTTTTTTTTTGGCAAAATTAAATTAAGAATTCAATATTAATTGCATATTCTTCAATGTTATAAAGTAAATATGGATTCATATATGTTACAAAGTGATTTTCTTTTTTTTGACAAAGACTTTAACAGTTACTGTTTATTAGGCTCTAGGACATAACGAATTGTTTATTATAGTACATTAAATTTGGGATGGCACCGGGGGTGGCGAGTCAGATGTCACTGAGTAACGTGCATACTGAGTTGTCTGTTGTTTATGTCAAGTAAACGATGATAAACAGTTTTTGCAATGCGACCATTTTATTTATGTCCCCACCATTGCCAGAATCAAACATACGCCCTTGTTTGGGGTTGTACATGGTGAGGGACAAGGAATGTGTTTCTTATACGTATGATATAAACCATATGCTGCTTCATATTACAAACCCTTGGGAAGGTAAAGTAAAGGCTTGCGTGTGAGCAAGGCTTAAATACTGTAGTACAGGGAAAATAGTTTCAGTTGGTCTTGAAGTTTTGTCCTGGGTTTTGTTCAGGATGGCTCACCAGGACTGCTCGGCTTTTATTTGTCTGGTTAATAAGTCTCTCTTTTGAAAATGAAACCTACGGCTTGAGTATTTTATTCTTAAAGAACCCATAAAGAAAAGCACAACATTTCTTTGTTGTCGTTTTTTTTTTGTTTTGTTTATGGATCGAGTACCTGTGTATGACCTTCTGCCTGTTTATGGATTATGATTGTGGATTACCCCTTTATTTTTAATAAAAAATATTGCATTTGGATCCGCCACCTTGTCTTGCCTTGCTTCACCGTAACAACATACTGGCTAAGGTAAGAGGTTAAGTGTTTAAGTATTGATTTATGTTCCAGGTCGATATGATCACAATATGTGTGTTCAATATGTTCAATTCCTCATAAAATAGTTGATAAGAAATACTCAGATGGTTAACTGCTTGTGCTAAGATTTCAAAATGTGGATGTAAGATCCATTTTCTGTCCCATAAGACCATGGAGTGCTTAGGATTTGCCAGTCATAGCAAAGCTTATTGATTTCTCAGTGCATGTATCACTCATTACCGCTGTTTATGGATTACTTTCAATAAAAGGGATTTAAGCCAACAGTGCATCCAGGAAACAATTTTCCAAATGCATAATAGAAATTGTATCACCCGTTCATTGCACAGTGCAAACAGTATATCAAGAAAGCAATACTCCAAATGTAGGATGGTGCGGATGGCTGCTTGATTGTTTAAAAGGATGCATTTAAATCTACATTTCATTTCAGTTTGCTTGGTGGACTTCGGCTGTTGCATCTATCAAAAACTCGTCCTCGCCTTCAAAGTCTCTGTCCTTCGAATGATCCAGCCAGAAAACTATTTCTATGGGTGCATCCCAATTTTCATTTAGTAACTAATGTCCAATGAACAGCTGATACATGAACCACGGATCTGAATGAAAACATACTGTGCGAATGGTTTGTGATTACAAACAAAGGTTAATGTCTGAAGAAGTGTAAGTAGGCTATTTTGTCCACATTATAGAGTAACAGTAAACTAACCTTAAGAATAACACAAATGCAAATTTTTATATTATTTTAATATTTTGATATTTTAACATTCTAATACAAATTTCGAGCATTGTTAGGTGCTTTTATTCTAATCAAATGATTGGTGCCCTTTGTTTTTAGGGATCAATTGTGACCCTGTCTGTGAAAACCCATATTTTTTTTAGATGTACTGTTATCGACATGAAATCAGCCTAATCTAAGAACGTTTTGTGAAAATATTACCTTAATTTTTTAAATATTGACTGAGTAATGTCATGTCATAGATTGAAATCATAGTGTAATTAATGTCTGTGACAGGACCGGTCGTTCTCTGAACTGAGATCTGTTTCAGTTTCACAACAAAATGACATGCGTGTGGAGAACTAGCGTCTGTCATACATGTGGAGAACGTGCGTTCGTCTTAACGTCATATACCTACCGTGTCTAATTTCAAAATAGTGCACATATAAACTGTTATACAGTTACTTGTATGAAGGGCTTGTGTTATTTAAGACACCATTCAACCAGTGTGGGCTGGAAAATCCGATCATTTAAGATGTTTTTAAATTAGATTAAGTAATTTCAATAGCAGATAGAAATATCATATAAATAGCTATTTAAAATAGCCTTTTATAAACTTGTAAAATAAATATTTAACATCCTTGAGAAAAATCAAGACAATACAATGTGTGATCAAAAAAGTAATGTCATAACAAATGCATGCATTGGGACAGGAAGTACAGTATACTAAAATGAATAATAAAATAAACTGGCCGGGCATCCTTATGCTCTGTATATGTGTCAATATAAAAATGAACTCCTAGCAAGCTCATATAAACTGACTGTCAATGCCAAAATGAAAGAGAACCAAACATAAGTAAATAAAATATAAGGCCGCCAGTAGGTGGCGGCAAGGCATCGCTTATTGGCAAATGTTCCACCTCTTTCAAAAGGACAAAATTATTTTCTAATGAATTTTTAAAGATGTAAACTACTTACTACAGGAACATAATTGTAAATATAAAAAAAAACTCACATTTTTGTCTCAGTTGGCAGATTTTCATTTAAAAATTATTTTCCAAATTAAGTCACACAGAATTGAAAAATGTGAATTTAAATTTGCTGCATTATAAATTAAAAATATAGGTAATTATAAGCGCTGTCGTTGGTTTATATAACATGTTATATTGTAATGTTTTAATTACACAATCTTGGCTGTAAATTATCTATAACAGGGGTTTTCAAACCTGTCTAGTTCTGCACATTTTGCATGTTTACCTTTTGTGACACACCTCATTCAGTTACCTTACACACCCAGTTCAGGTCTTGCAGTCTCTACTAATGAGCTGAAGATTTAAACATGTGTGTAATGAGGAAGATATCAGGCACGAGGGGGCAAAAGGGGGCATTGCCCCCTCAGATCTGATTTGTGCCCCCTCTTTTTCATTTTTGTATTCATGGTTAGAATGTTCAACCTTATCCCCATATTGGATTTAGAATGTCCAGTGTCGTGACATTACTGCCAGATTCAAACGTCTTTCGCGTTGGTTGATGCTGAGCCAGACGGACGAGCTAAGCGCTGTCATATATCAACACTATGCAGTGTTTTCAACCTCATAATGTTTATTTTAGATTTCAGACATTTAAATACACATAAGCACTGGTAAGACAATAGCCTACATTAAGTTTACACACTGATGTCTGTGGAAGCAGCAATACAAATTTATTCAAATAAGATAGTAATTTGCAAATAATAAATAAATATTATTTTCAAATAATAATATTTTGCCGACGTATGTAATTCATAGACAAACACAGTGGAAGTATAAAGTTTACTTTATTGTTATAAAGGTTATAATGATACCTGTTTGAAAGACGAGGATGCGCACCTGTCAATCAGCTATTACATAACAGAGCGAGGCCAGAGACGAACATGCTCTTAAACAGGAAATAATTTGTGCATCTTTAAATAACTCTAAGAATACATTTCCTTTAAATATAATTTTTGTCATAAAAAGTTATAAGAGATAATAATGTTTTTTCCACTTTAATTGCTTAGACTTGTTAATGCGGTTAACAGCGTGTTTTGCGCATTTTCTCTGAGTTTATTTCAGTAATATTGCTGTTTTTCCGGTAATAATAATACAATTTACATGTCAATCCTGCTTCCTTGTCCGTTTATTAATGTCAATATGCTGTTGTGTTAAGTTATATATGGATATTTATTGCCATATGAGACGTTCATTGCCGTTATATGAATACTCTCGTCTATTATTCAAATCATATGCAGAATAATTTGTGCATCTTTGAATAACTGTAAGAATACAGTTCCTTTGAAAATAATTTTCGTCAAAGTTTTGATCAATAATAATGTTGTGAGGATATGTATTGCCATTGCCGTTGAATACTCTCGTCTATAATATGGAATTCACATACAGTAGTAGGAAAAATATAATGTGGTATACTGCAAAGTTTACCTGCTAATTTTTATTTATGATATATGTGGAGATAAATAATCCTTGCAAATCTGCTGATTTGATTCATTCGTGTCCTGACCACCAGGCTAGAGATTTTAAACATCCTTAATCCACATTTACTAGTCTATCAAATAATATCTATCATCACTACGTTTTGCTAGTCAGTTTCTGGTTACCTGTGCAGTTGCATATGGAGTGTTTTATGGAGCGCTGCATTTAAAAATCTGTCTAACCCAGCATTGGGTTAAAAATGACCCAATGCTGGGTTGTACCATAGGAAAAACAACCCAGTATTTGGGTCATTGATAACCCACTGGTCTGTTCGGTATAATACAGTAACCAGGCCTGAGTTAATAACAACCCAGCATTTACTAGAGTTTGAGGGAACATGATTTTATGAAGTAAAATCCTGTTTGATCCTGGAGCAACATTCCAAAGAGTTGCAGAATAAGTTTACAGTTAATATAAATTTTAGGCTATAACCAATGCAGTGCTTAAGTTTCAACTAGAACAAACCACAGACAACAGCTATCACGTGTTTATTTATTTAATTAAACAAAGCCTATAGAATTGTTTTGCATTTGTTTCAAATTACCTAGTTTGATAGACATATCTTAGCTGACAGGTATAATAAAGTTCTAGTGGGGATCTAGACTGTAAAAAAAATTCTGTAGAAATTACAGCATTACTGGGTATTACTGGCAACTAGCTGCCAGTAACTCACTATAGATTTTACATTTATGTCATTTACTGGCAACAGTTTGTTAAATGAACATGAAACATTTACAATCTTTATCTTCTACAGTAAGTTACTGGCAACCAGCTGCATAATTACAGCAAATGTTAAACCCTACTAAAAAAATCAAGCAAAGACCAGCATAAGCTGGTAGCTGGTTTTAACTGGTTTAAGGTGGCAGTAGCTGGTCTAGGCTGGTCCTCCCAGCTGGTGGGTCAGCTAGTCTTCCAGCCTGACCAGCTAAGTCCAGCTAGACCAGCTTAAAAAGTGACCAAAACAAGCAATACCAGCTAAAACCAAGCTGGGAGACCAGCTAAAACCAGCTCACCAGCTTATGCTGGTCTTAGCTGGATTTTTCCGTATTTGGTGTATAGCTCTATTAAACAGTCCATTTATCTTAAACGGTTTTAAATGTAATGACATTACATCCTCAGTAGTAGCCTAGTAGCAATCAGAAAAAAATTAAACACTAGTTTAATACAATAATAAAACACTTTATCTAAATTTTATTAGCATGTTTTATTTTACCCTCAGCAGATCGTATCATGACAATACATGACAGTACACTTTGATAACAACGTAACATCTAGCATTGGGATACCCGACGTAATGGTACATTAAAAGAAATTCAGCATTAGATATTTAATTATTTTGCTTGTTATATAAATAAACTACTTTAAAAGGACTTTGTTGCTATTTATTCTTCGGAAGCCGCTCTTGTTGTTACTGCTGAAACCGTCTTCACGCGCCAGACAGAAGCACGTTCTCCACGCGCATGGCAGACGCATGTCCTTCAGACGTTTCTACTTACAGACGTTATCCACACGGTGATTTCTAACGTGACGCCTGTATAGATCAACAGCTACACGTTATTGACGTGTTTATGCGACGTGATACTTGCGTGTACGTCTCCATATAAAACACATGGAGACGTACACGCACGCATACACGTGTGTTATCTGTCGTCCTTGTCAGTCTCGTCTCCAATAGAGTCATTTGGAGCGCCATAATAGAGAAGCTACGTTAGCCGTCACAGGACAAACATGTCATTGTCTGAGACAACCTAGTGACAAATGCTCTCTGTAGAGCAGTTTGTCCGTTTAGGGCTACTGTAGAAACATGATGGCACAAAATGGTGGCTTCCATGTAAGGGGACCCGTGGTGTATTTAGATAAAACGTCTCATTCTAAGGTAATAAAAACAATACAGTTCATTTTATACTGTCATCTTTACACACCACTCATGATATAGTTTTAGTATATTATTTTGCATTGATGTAAAAGGATCCTTCTAAAATTTGCACACTGCACCTGTAACTTATCAGGTTTGACAGCGTAGGGAGAGGGGGAGACGAGAAACAGATGGTGAGGTGTATCTCCAAACAGTGGGAATTAGATGTAAACTCTTTGAGAAAGATTTCAGATGTTGATTCTTACAGGAATTTTTTTTTTTTTTAGATAATAGTTCCCTCTGGATTCAGCCATTTGGTGTCAGTCTTAAAGCTCCAAGGGACGCTGTTAAAATGTTTCGATTGTTTGGATAAAGACACGATGACGCAGATTTCGATGTCACTCATAAACACTGATACATGAATGTCATTGAAGTTACACATGGCTTCAAGTAACAAAATGAACCTCAAAACATGCAGCCTATACAGTAAGTTATACAAAATACTTTAATAACGTTAAACATTCCACTTTTTTGAAAATATGCTAATTTTCCAGCTCCCCTAGAGTTAAACATTTGGTTTTTACCATTTTTGAAATCCATTCAGGTAATCTCTGGGTCTGGCGTTAACACTTTTAGCATTTAGCATAGCTGATTAGACCATTAGCATCAAGCTAAAAAATAACCAAAGAGTTTTGATATTTCATCCTATTTAAAACTTGACTCTTCTGCAGTTACATCCTGTATTTAGACCGACAGAAAATTAAAAGTTGTGATTTTCTAGGCAGATATGTCTAGGAACTATACTCTCATTCTGGCATTATAATCAAGGACTTTGCTGCTATAACATGGCTACAGCAGGCGTAGTGATATTATGCACTGCCCAAAAATAGTCCCCTGCTATTGAAAGTAACCAAGGGGACTATTTTCGGGCAGTGCGTAATATCACTAGCGTGCTGCAGTAAAAGTCCTTGATTATTACGCCAGTTTGAGAGTATAGTTGCTAGCCATATCTGCCCAGAAAATCGTAACTTTAATATTCTGTCCATAGGCAACAGTAAATAATAATAATAATAAATACAGGATGTAACTACAAAAGAATCAAGTTTTAAATAGGAAAAATATCTAAATTCTTTGGTTATTTTTTAGCGCAATGCTAATGGTCTAATCAGATTCAATGGATTGTGCTAAGCTATGCTAAAAGTGCTAGCGCCAGACCCGGAGATCAGCTGAATGGATTCCAAAACGGTAAGATTCAAATGTTTAACTCTAGGGGAGCTGGAAAATGAGCATATTTTCAAAAAAAGTGAAATGTAACAATAAATATATTTAATTAAACAATCTATTAGCCTAAGTCATTTTGCTGTCTTTTTTTTAGATAAGATCAAGTCGTAAAATTGTTAACCAGATGAATTTTTTTTAACATATTTTATTTTGGGAAGGCTACGCATAAAATATTTTCTTAAATTCATCTGGTTTCATTCATGAAACAACTTGCTTTGGGATCCTGTATGCATTTTTTTGTAATATTGATATTTTGTACGGTACATCAAAATATGTTAATTTTCATAGCCTATTTAATCTCTTAATCTTACCAATTGTTTTCATAACATTACTTTTCATCAAATACTTTTCATTAAATCATATTTAAAATGCTATGGGCTTGTCTTATTCTTGAAAAGTTGCAGATTTATTATCATTGAATGTTTTTCTTTATTGTAACATCTGTTATGATATTTCAAAAGAATTACAAACATCTAGTTAATGAACACTATGTCAATGACAAAATTTTATTTCACAGTTCATAGGCAGAGATGCCTAAAGTTGATGTTTACTGGCCTGTTACTTGGAATTACAGGATTTTTGGTAAGACTAGAAATAAGCCATTTGAATATCTGAAAATCATGTCTGATCATGTACTGTAGGTGTATCTTATTCAGTCATTATTCTATATATACTTTTGGGACCAAGCAAGGCTCTGTACTACTTTGCATACATTTAATACCAGTATAATTATTAATCTTTTAGGTTGTATGGACTTACGTTGAAAGTCAAGAAGGGAAACAACCTCCAATCAGCATTTTGTTTCAGCACTTTGCCAAACTTTTCAACTCCAGAAACAACGTCACATCTCCTGCTGATGTTCTGCTAGAAATCACTTCTGAAGACTCAGAGTCAAATTCAAGTTCATTTTACTCTGAATTTGGAATCAGTTCAGAAAGTTACTCCAGTTTACAGCAGGAACTCTTCTGGGCTGAACCAGACAGATCAATCACAGATGTGTCTATGAGTACAAGTTCGGCTCACTCCACTTTCATCATTCAGAACCTGAAAGACAGCTACCAAATAGGAGAGGAGCTTTTTGTTACTATCCATGCCAGGGACTTTAACAATGAATCTAAACGTTATGGAGGAGATTTCTTTCAAGCAAAGCTTTTCTCATCCAGAAGTCCCCAAAAGGTACTGAACCTCTTACATGTTTGCTGTATCAGTGATGTTTACTGAGTACTGATCTTTATCTGATCTAATGTTCTTCTGTCACAGGCCAGTGTGTTTGGGGAGGTTGTGGATTTGCTCAATGGCTCTTACTCTGTGCGTTTTCTTCTGCCGTGGGTTGGACAGGCACAGGTGGCTGTGCGTCTGATCCACTCCAGTGAAGCTGTGCAGGTCCTCAAGCATCACAGAGAAACTGATTCAGACAGAGTTTACTTTAATGGATATTTTGAAGGACTAGGACCAAATGGAAACAAGTTGAAAGAAACAGTGACGTGTAATGTGAAGTGGGACCAGAATGGACTGGAGAGGATGGGGACTGGAGATTGCTGCTGTGATTACAAAGATTTTCGCAGTGGAGAAGAATGGCGCTGTCAGAGACCCAAATCCCTGCCATGCAGCGCTCGTGTCTATCACTCTATGGGCGGGTATATTAAACGCGTGACGGCCAAAGAAGCAATGTTTATGTAAGAGTCATTTTTTTGCATTAAAAGTGCATCCTATTTAGCATTTTTTAAGCATATAGCATGAACACTGAAGGGAAAAAACAATCAGTTATGTTATTTTTGACAGGAGTGAAACCAACAAAGACATCATTGGACAAAGAACACCAATCAAGATTCTTCCTTCCAATGAAACAGTGCGAATTGGTATGATATGTCAGGAATGGCTGAGGAATGAACCCAGGCGCAGACAGACTGTTTTTAGGACAGTGAAAGCAGTGGTATAGAGATAAATAATTTGTGTGAAAAAGAATGTGGCTTTTTTACATGTGAAACATGAACACATGTTATATTGCACACTGTAAACACATTCAAAGAAACAAAAATACAGGAAGAACGGTTAACTTTAATTTGGCATTATGAAAATACAATTTCAACTTTCAGTTTCACTTTTGTCTGCAGATGTAACACAGAAATGTCGTGCTGGTTTGCACACACCAGTTCCAGCTGGGTTTTACCTGAATGATGTTTGGGAGTCCTTTGTGTGTAGAACCCGTAATTTTACTACCGAAACAACAACACAGTGCCTGAAAGACAAACACATCCACATGATGGGAGACTCTACTTTGAGACAATGGTTTGACTTCTTGCTGAAAGCAGTACCGAGTGAGATTCTTACTATAAATTAAAAGCATTGAATGTTTACTGGTTAAGTAAGATTTTAGCTTAATTAGTTAGTTTGACTCAGTCATGGTCAGTGTTGGGTAAGTTACTCAAAAAAAGTAATTAGCTACTAATTACATCTTCATTCATGTAATTAGATTACTTTACAAACTAAAAAAAATGCATTTCCAGAGGAACTGCAAAAGTGTGCTTGCTCTGGTGCGGTCACTAACGTGATTTGTGAAATGTAAAATTTTATGAATTTTTATGAAATGTAAAATCTTTTTGTTGGAGGGTGTGTCCGTGGTGTCCTGACAAAAATTTCTGCGTTTTCGCCATGAAACAGGAAGTTGTTATAAGGCATACAATGTCCAATCTGCCCCACGCTTAACATGTTTCACAAGGGTCTTGGCCTGAACACATCAACATGGCAACTCAGTAACATTCAGTAACAGTCATAGTGCCACCTAGAGGCAGCAGGGAATACCATGTTTTACGCTGTGACCTACTGCTCTTAGAGATTTAACCATATCAACATCATATTTTATCAGTCTAATCTCAAGACCTTTTGTGATGATAAATAGCGATGACCTTGACTTTTTGTTAAAGGGCGTGTCAGTGGTAGCCTCATAAAATATCGGTAAATGAATTGCATTTTTGACAGCCTAAACAAGCTCAAAAAGTCATGAAACATTGCACACGTATTAAATGTGGCTAAAATTTTCATTTGATATAGGCTTCAAATCCGGGGGTGTAAAAATGCTTCTATAGCGCCACCTACAAAAATTTAAATAAGCAGCCCCCCCACGCTAAATGAACAGATACGAAATGTGGTAGAATCATGTATCACCCAAAGACCTACAAAAAAGTCTCTTGGAGCCAAGCTCTAAACCCCACAGGAAGTGGGACATTTTTTGTTTTCTCTGTAGTTTGAATGCAAATTTTGCCATTTCTGGGCTTTGTACCTCAACAAACTCCTCCTAGAGAATTTATCAGATCATTATCATACTTGGTCTGTGTCATCTAAAGGCCTTTGCGATACTAAATTGCAGAGATCTTGACAATTCGATGAAGGGTGTGTCCTTGGCAGCCTGCCAAATTTCTCTCTTTTGCAATAAAACAGGAAGTTGTTCTAACTCAGGCTTAAAACGTCCAATCTTACCCCGCTTTACAAGTTTCATAAGTGTCCTGGCCTGAACACATCAACATGGCAATATTGAGTAAAAGTTAGAGCGCCACCTGCTGGCAGCAGGAAATGCTATGTTTTACACTGTGATTTACTTGATTCAGCCTTCCAGGTACGTTCAATACACTATTGTGTATCGTGTAAATAACTGTTTGTATTCATTAACATACGAACCCCTATTTTTAATAAATGCAATTTATACTCCGCAGCAACTTATAGTCTAGAAAATATGGTAATTGTTCTACAGTCCATACACAACATTTAGTTTATTTACTTTAGAAGTAACTGTAATTAAATTACTGGAAAAGTAAGAGTAATCCCTTACTTTACTTTTTCAAGGAAAAAATAAATTACAGAAACTAATTACTTAGTAACTACACCCAACACTGGTCATGGTTTACATGTCGATACCAAATGACAAATACAAATTTTGGGATCATCATTGTTGGTGGTTTTCACTGCAGCTTTAAAGCGGATGAACCTGCATGTTCAATATGAGGCAGGGCCTCTTCTAGCAGTGGATGTGGAAAACAACATTGACTTACACTGGAGGGCTCACGGTCTTCCTCTACGCTGTCTGAAAACAGAAGTGACTAATCTGCACTACGTCAGTAATGAGATTGATGATCTGACTGGAGGACCTCACACTGTTATTATATTTAATCTGGGGCCACACTTCACAACATACCCTCTCGATATCTACACCCACAGAGTGTTGAGGATCCGCAAAGCTGTGCTAGATATGTTACAACGGGCACCAGAAACTACCGTTATAATCAAGACTGTCAACACCGGCTATAAGGTAAGAAGTTAATAATATCAAAGAAAGTAGTTTGCATGTTTGCTGATATTTACACTGTTAGACTTTTTATTGTATATGCAGGGCCGGCGTCAAGGGGGGGCTTTCGCGGGGCGTGACCCCCAAAGAGGTTGTTGCACCCCCTACACAGTTTTTTTTATTAATTTAATACATATATCAAAAATAATTAAAATAAATTAAACATTGAATGTTTCATGACTTTTAATGTAATCAAATGAGGAGAATATAGTTGATATATGTTTTTTTTTATTAAAATAGACCAGTTTCTCTGATTGGTTGTATTGCGGCGTCTCATGTGTCTTTACGTCTTTAGCATATTAATGTGACTTGATACTAGCAACGTGTTTATCGCGGCATTTTATGGATCGTTTAATATATGGATATTAGAACATTTAGAACGAACCAGCACCGCCTGCTGCATCTGACTTCATGCAAACACCGATTGGCTCAAACTCGGAGATTAGAGGTCGAGGCACAATTTTCAAATCTACAGAACACTGTTTTAAGGAAGCTTAATGTTCGCACATGCCGCCTTCAGCTTTTTTTAAAGGTAAGTTACACTGTAAAAAAAGTAAATAACATAAATTTAAATCTACAGTAAATTACCGGCAACCCAATAACATTGTAATTTCTACACATTTTTTTTACAGTGTAGCGTTGTTTTCATTTACGCAAGCTTAAATGTGAACTGTATGTAAACAGCATTGCGACGTGATTATGGTAATACTGATTAGTTTGTGATCTTCTGCACTTTATACGGAAAAAAGTGGACAGTCTGTACCAGTTGTATGAGTGTGTGCTCGCACTGTATTTGTTGTTTTAATGCTTTGTTTTGCAAGTTATTGTTGCTAATTTCGTACCCCCCCCCCTTGGAAGTCGCATGCCCCCTGATAGTTATGGTCTGGCGCAGGCTCTGTGTATATATGCGGTAACTTATAACTGTACATGTTTTTTACAATATGATGCCTTTACAGCAGTTCTATTTTAAAGTATAATACCCTTACTGTAACCTAGTTTTAAAAAAATATTGCCTTGAAGGGTAAGGGTAAACCCGTGTTGTAGGTCCATAACACTACCACAGTGCCATAGAGTCACTTGATGAAAGTTACTCGCTACACTCCCCAAGTTGCCTCTTCTGTCACTCTCCCGACACTCCGAGAAGCGAAATCTTGGCATCACTAGTGTTTTGAAGTCTTCAGGTCAAATTCAAATCTGACGGTCAAGCATTTACCCATAATACCTTTTTTGTTTCCATCTACAATTCTCAATAAATTATTTACACTTCTGAAAAACAATTCACATTTTGAAATTTGCTTCACTTGTAAAAGCATAACGGATAAAATGTATTTCATTTCATAGATCAATTTTATATTTCCATTTTATATGCTTTTATAACACTATTTTATTCAACTACAGTAGCACTACTGCTGTTGTTTTACAGCAGTCTACCGCAAATTCAAAACATACAGTAAATCACTGTAAATCAAATGTTAATACCCATAATGCAATGCATATTACAGTAATGAACTGTAAAAGAAAATGATGGCATTTTACTGGGCATTTTGTGGTTAGTAACTGTAGAAATTACAGTTAAGTCTAACAGTGTAGCCTAAGGTGTGTTTCTGTCTTTGTAATAGGATGTGTTTGGCAGTGACTGGTATTCTCTGCAGTTGGACAGAATCCTACGGTGGGCTTTTCAGCATGTTGGTGTTTATATTTTGGATGTTTGGCAAATGACAGCCTGTCACTACAACAAAGAGGACATTCATCCAGGTCCTGTTATCATCAAAAATGAGATAGACATTTTTCTTTCTTTCATTTGCCCTGAATGATTTTGTCAGGAGCAATCAAGAGATAAAAAAGGAGATTTTTACATTCATTTTTGTTTTCACCACAGTGTGCAATTAAAGGTTATGATTTAAATTAGATGTTTGATCCAAGATGATAGCATTGTAGCATTCTGACTTCTTGGAGACACATAGGAACATTTTCCTCTTATTCCATCTCATAAATGTTCTGCTATGCATACAGGGATTCTGCATCTACAAACATTTCGGAATGTACAGCATTTAAAGCACATGGATTGCACAATATTTCCTAATTCTCTCATCTGGGTATGGCTTTCTTTTAATTAATTATTTGGTAACACTTTACAATAAGGTTGTATTTGTTAACTAACATAAATAATTGTACTAACATTTAAGGACAAGTTCGGAATTTTACACTTAACTCTTTCACCGCCAGCATTTTTTAAAAAAGTTGCCAGCCAGCGCCAGCGTTTTTCATGATTTTCACCAAAGTTTAATGCCTTCCAGAAAATGTTCTTCTTCAAATAAACATACAATATATCAAATGAAAGAACAGACCCTCTGCTTTCAAACAAAAAAAAAACTTTCATCCTACCTTGAGTAGTTCTTTTGTAATCAGCTTTTGAATATGGGTAGGTTTCTGCAAAAACACCACATTTTGAGCAAAAAGCAGAGATAATTCCATTTTTGTGACTGACTTTTCATAGAGATCCCATTCAGAGCGATCTTTAAAACAGACACGGACATGCAGCAGCTTGCCATAGGGCAATACTTCCGGGTTTAAAAAGTGGATAATAGCGGTATTGCGGAAAGATGGAAATACTCGTCATTGGCGGGGAAGCGTTTTCTCTTGATTGATGAGATATCTCGTCAATGGCGGGGAAAGAGTTAAAGCCCTGTTTTCAGATTGTTTATGATGAAATAGAACGGTTTTGACTGAAGTTTCGACATATGCGTCTGCCCCGAGAATTTTCGGGTGTTTGTGTTTCACCTCCTACCTCTACAATGGGTGTATAGGTGCACTGGAAAAATCCTTCCTATAATGCATTAAACTTTCGTTTACAAAGACGTGAAACTCACCGAGTGGTCAGGGGTGTTCACTGATATGCTCACACAAAAATCGCTGCAAAAGATGCTTTCCTACAGGTGTTTTAGCATTCGTTGTTAACTTGTGGACCTATTTTTCCAAACGCCTCACACCCGTATATTCTTCCGCTGAGAGCTTGAATAATAGACACTCCAGCCCAGTTGGTGGCGCTAATCCGTCTTTGCCAATTGCAAGAATAGAAACAAAATTCCCGGTGCGGAGTAATACCGTACCTCACAGCACATCTAATACAAGTCAATGGAGTTGGCAAAAACTACGATAAAACCTGTTGGAAAGCTTTTGCAGCGATTTTCGTGTGAGCATATCAGTGAACACCCCTGACCACTCGGTGTGTTTCACGTCTTTGTAAAGGAAAGTTTAATGCATTTTAGGAAGGATTGTTCCAGTGCACCTATACACCCATTGTAGAGGTGGGAGGTGAAACACAAACACCCGAAAATTCTCAGGGCAGCCGCATATGTCGAAATTTCAGTCAAAACCGTTCTATTTCATCATAAACAATCTGAAAACAGGGCTTTAAGTGTAAAATACAGAACTTGTCATTTAACAAAGATTAATAAATGCTGTTAAACTATATTGCTTGTTAGTTAATGCATTTAATAATGTTAACAAATACAACTTCATTGTAAAGTGTTACAAATTATTTTATTCAAAATCTTCTCAGCATCTGTCATAGAACAGATGGGTGATAGACAGTAAACTCAAATTTGATATAAACACAGAGATGATCTGTAAGGGGCCAGTCACACCAAAAGTGTTTATGGCAGTTGCAGGCGCCTTTTTTGAATGATATTCTATGGGCAGGGCGCGTTTGCGCGCTGTTTATGCGCGCCGAGCGCCTTGCGGTTTTTTGCCGCCTGCCGCGCACGCGTTTTTGAAGGAGCGCTGAGAGCGGAGAAGCGCTCGACGTCATTCGCGTCTTTGCATTGTCCAATCGAATGAGGGGAGAGGCGGCCTTACGTTGTGGTGAGGGAAGTTTACAGCTGCTTTGAAGAACCGGACTCCACTCGCTCACTCTCTCATGAGTGTTTGTGCACATCTCACCCTCAAACAAGGTCAGAGCAAGTGTCCTCTTTTTAAAGTTTCTGCTAATATGAGAGTTAACAGCAAAAGAGCGCTCACGCTTCAATATTGGATTGACAAGACAGCTGACTCGGTGGTTGCTTAGCAATATGAAAAGCCGCGTCGCACTGCTCTTTTTTTAAAAAAAGGCAGTGCGTCGCGCCTTGCGTTTGCAAGCGTTTAAAGCGCTTTTGGTGTGACTGGCCCCTAAGAAGGGACAATAACGATTGTTCTTCCTAAGGAAGCTTAACTCTTTTAATGTGGACAAGGTTATTTTGTCTCTATTTTATAAATCTTTTATTGAACCTGTCCTTACTTTTGCTTTTATTGCCTGGTATGGGGGCATCGGCCTGTGGGAGAAAAATTACCTCAGCCATATTGTGAAGGATGCTGGTAAGGCTTTCCACAGGTTTCCTTGACAAATATTTATGAGAAGCAGGTTATGAGGAAAGCAGATGCCATATTGGACTGTGTAAACCACCCCCTTCATTGTTCTTTTGAAGTTCTTCTCTCAGGCCGGAGATTCAGAGTCCCTTGTTTTAACTAAATAGGACAAAGAACTCTTTTATACCAAGTGCAACCTTGTTGTTAAATTTGCAGAATGATTTGAATAGATTGAGTGGTAGTGTAATAGTTTTTAATTGTTGCTTGTGTGGTTTACAGTAAGTGTTTTGTGGTGTTATCTGTTGTATGTTTACCTGGCTGTAAGACAAGTTTCCCCTAGGGGACAATAAAGTGAAACTGAACTGAACTGATAGAACTGCCTATTACAAGAATTAAAACAAACATAAGACAAAGGACGTCAAATAAAAGTTGTGATTTGAAAGGGTCAGAATTATTTTACATTTCTGAAATACTGATAAATTTTAAGTCTAGACTGTCATGTTGGAAAAAACAATTGATGATTATCAAAAAAACATATAGGGCCCTATTTTAATGATCTAAGCGCATTGTTTAAAGCGCACGGTCTAAATAGGCGTGTCTGATGCCACTTTTGCTAATGTAACGACGAGAAAAATGGTTTGTGCGCAAGCCAGGGTTGCCAGATTTGCGTATCAGAACCATCCCAAATGGACATTCAAAACTAGCCCAAAATTATCCCAATGACTATTCACAGCCCAAATAACAATAACTAATGATTGAAGTCTTTTCATCTTCAACCCGCAGAAAAAAACAACTGGTGGAAACAGTTTAAACAGTAGCTCAAATCTAAACTCGAAAAAAAGCAGAGGACAGCATCTCTCGTTGAGTTCACACTTTATCTCGATTAAAGTCAAAGCGGAGTTGGAGAAATCTAAAGAAGTTTTCAGATATGGGTAATAAAAACACATTTTTTCAAATTGCACAACTATTTTAATGCTTTAAGTAGTCTAATGATTTAAAAGTACACATAAACGCGGCAGCATGTACATCGCGTGACCCCAGTAACCGAACCTTAATAATGCGTGATGCCACTTTGCTATTGGGTGTTTCTGTTATGAAAATCATGTGATATAACAGTTTAATATAAGACGTGAACTTGGAACACAAAGTTTCTGCGTCAATTTTATGCCCATGGGGGTTCTGGTCTGAAAACGAGGTGTGTGCATTGTTGCCGCGTTGCTATTTTGAGGTAACTACAATACTACAATGCCATTGACCAACTAAAACCTGGTCTAAAGTCTAAAGTCAATGGCGCAATATTGTTTTTGTTATTTAAAGAGTGTGTTAGTAATATGTGCCTATAAATGGGATGACAACGCGCGTTTGCTTATCAAACACACATGGATGCGCAGCAGCACACAAACGTTTTAAAACATGAATAATCAAAGGACTAAAATGTAAAAGATTATTATTGAGTCTCTTGGACATAAATGAGGATCGAATATGAGATGTTAGAAGGCGTAAAGAGCTGTTTCACTTGTAGCCTGGTAAGTAATTAAAAGTTTTGCTTTAAACAAATGCAAATATTTTTTAAATGCTACCCCACAGATTTATTGTATATGATGACTCTGTACCTGTGGATATGATGAGTTTTAAGTAATGCTTTTTAAAAAACTCACGGCACTGTCCAAGTGCTGAAGGCCCTCCACACGTTTGTAAATTCTTTATTTGTAACAAACAAGAGATAAAAGTATTTTTAGAGTACAAACCTTTTCTTGCATATTTGTAAATTATTTTTTCAGATAACATAGATCATGTTGGCTATCCATTCAGCAATGCACTTAGATCTTTAAAATAGGGCCCCAAGACACTACCACCATGGCCCACAAAAAATTGCTTTTGGATAAAATGCAAAAAACTCTCTCTGCTTTCCATCTACAGGTCTTAACCAAGAGTATGTTGCGGTCCATCCGCTATTAAAAGTGCATTGTCTCTTATTTGTGGCCCCGTGCATCCATCCTTCACAAAATAAATCCAAACGGCTCCACGATGATAAACAAAGGCCTTCTGAGGGTAATCCTCGCAGTTTCGTTGTAGAAATATACACATTTAAAACTTTATAAACTAAAATAACTCCTTTCCGGTAATGCCGCCATCTTAGTCGCGTCCGCATTCAAGATCAGAGCTTTACGCAGCGTACGGAGGTTACTCTGCTGCTGCCCAGTGCCCCCGCCCTCCGAATTTGTCATACGTCACTAAGAAAAGTGCGTACACTACGCTAATACTCTCTCCTGAAACAGAGGAGTCTAAGATGGCGGCGCTACCGGAAGGTAGTTATTTTGGTTTATAAAGTTTTATATATGGATATTTCTACAACAACACCCCGCGGATTACCCTCAGAAGACCTTTATTTATCATCCTGGAGCCGTTTGGATTTATTTTGTGAAGAATGGATGCACATTTTTTTACTTAAAGGTCTTGGACCCAGTAACTTCACATTTAATGAACTGAAAGATCTTAAACATTTTCTAAAATAACTGAAAATGTGTTTGTCTGAAAAACGATGGACACATGCATCTCGGACGGCTTCGAGGTGAGTAAATCATTGGTTTAAGGCATAGTCACGGAATTTTTTGCAAATTTTTCCGTGGCATTCTCACGGATCTCCGCATATTTCCGTGGCCCTGACACAGACTTTCTTTTCCGTGGCATTCTCACGGATTGGTTACTGTTTTGTCCTATTTTCTTACCATTGTCGCTTCGGTTTAGGGTTATCACCTAATTTGCATATGGCATTATTAGACGCAAACTTTGCTGTATCCAACTGTAGGGTCTTTGTTATAAATGGATTATTAACTATATATTATTATTAAGTACAGTACATTAGCATGTATGGCATAGGCTTATTGCTTTAGCAAAACTTGTTACATGAGCTGCATACCAGATATGCATAGCATGATAGAAGTTACATAGTGTCAGACCTCTTGGTGAGGTGTGACTCTTCTGTCTCCAAACAGCGGTCATCTTGGAGTTAGATGTAAACTCTTTGAGAAAGATTTTTAGATGTTCATTGTCGCAGGAATTCAATGTTTTTTTTTTTTTAGAAAATAGTTTCCTCTGAATTCACCCATTTGGTGTCAGTCCAAGGAATGCCGTTAAAATGTTTGAATTGCAGGTTGAATAACCAGTTTGACAACAACACGATGACGCACAATGTCACTTATAAACACGGATACCTGAATGACATTGTACTTACACATGGCTTCAAGTAACAAAATGAACCTCGAAACATGCCGACTATACAGTAAGTTATACAAAATACTTTAATAACATTTAATAACATTTTAGTATGGAATTTAATAGAAAAATGCACTCGGTCACAGTCTATTAGTTAGTATAAGTTATTTTGCTGTTTTTTTTTTAGATAAGATTACGATGAACCAAGTCGTATAACTGCTGCTAACCAGATGCAAATTATATTATTTTACTAACATATTTTATTTTGGGAAGGCTACACAAAGTATTTTAAAGTATGTTCTTAAATCCATCTCTTAATCTTACCATTAGTTTTCGTAACATTACTTTACAAACTCATAATCAAAATGCTACAGGCTTGTCTTATTCTTGAAAAGTTGCATATTTATTATCATTGAATGTTTTCTTTATTTTAACGTGTTTGTAATTCTTTTGAAATATCGTAACATATCTTATTAACGACACTATGTCAATGACAAATTTTCATTTCACAGTTCACAAGGAGAGACGCTTAAAGTTGTTGTTTACTGGCCTGTGCTTTGAAATTACAGGATTTTTGGTAAGACTAGAAATACGACTTATGTGAAAATCATGTCTGAGCATGTAGGTGTAGCTTTAATTCAGTCATTAGTTTCTGTACCTAGTTTCTGTACATACCTTTGGGACCAAGCAATGCTCTGTAGCTAACTTTGCATCTCAATCACTGTATAAAGTTAAATTATTCGTTTTTAGATTTGTTTTCATGACACTTTTATTAGCAGTATGATTATTAACCTTGTAGGTTGTATGGACTTACATGGGAAGTAAAGAAGAAAAACCACCTCCAAACAAGTTTTTGTTTCAGCACGTTGCCAAACTTTGCAACTCCAGAAACTTCTCCACATCTCCTGCTGATGTTCTGCTAGAAATCAATTCAGAAGATTCAGAATCAAGTTCAAGTTCATTTTACTCTGAATTTGGAATCAGTTCAGAAAGGTACTCCAGTTTACAGCAGAAACTCTACTGGGCTGAACCGGACAGATCAATCACAAATGTGTCTATGAGTACAAGTGCAGCTCACTCCACTTTCATCATTCAGAACCTGAAAGACAGCTACCAAATAGGAGAGGAGCTTTTTGTTACTATCCATGCCAGAGACTTTAACAATAAATATAAATGTTATGGTGGAGATTTCTTTCAAGCAAAGCTTTTCTCTTCTGAAAATCCCCAAAAGGTACTGTACCTCTTACATGTTTGCTGTATCAGTGATGTTTACTGAGTACTGATCTTTATCTAATCTAATGTTTTTCTGTCATAGGCCAGTGTGTTTGGGGAGGTGGTGGATTTGCTCAATGGCTCTTACTCTGTGCGTTTTCTTCTGCTGTGGGTTGGACAGGCACAGGTGGCTGTGCGTCTGATCCACTCCAGTGAAGCTGTGCAGGTCCTCAAGCATCACAGAGACACCGATTCAGACAGAGTTTACTTTAACGGATATTTTGAAGGACCAGGACCAAATGGGACCAGGTTGACAGAAACAGTTATGTGTAATGTGAAGTGGGACCAGAATGGACTGGAGAGGATGCTGACTGGAGATTGCTGCTGTGATTACAAAGATTTTCGCAGTGGAGAAGAATGGCGCTGTCAGAGACCCAAATCCCTGCCATGCAGCGCTCGTGTCTATCACTCTATGGGCGGGTATAACGAATGTTTGACTGCCAAAGAAGCAATGTTTATGTAAGAATAATTTTTTGCATCCTATTTAGCATTTTTTAGCACTGAAGGGAAAAACCGTCAGTAACGTTATTTTTGACAGGAATGAAACCAACAAAAACATCAATGGACAAATAACACCAATCAAGATTCTTCCTTCCAGTGAAACAGTGCAAATTGGTATGGCAACCTTTTAGACCGACCGTATGTGATAAATTTACACTGCCTGCAACATAACTGGAGTCAGAAAGTCCACATAAATAATTTATTAAAGGATTTCTATGCATTTGTGATTACTAAAAGTAGAAATGCAATAAAGTAGAAATGCATTTCGTTTACTAAACCCTTTTAATTAAAGGTCACGTTCTTCCTGTTACCATTTTTTAAACATTATAGTTAGTGTGTAATGTTGCTTTAATAGCATAAATAATACCTGTAAAATGATAAAGCTCAAAGTTCACTGCCAGGCGATATATTTTCTTTAATAGAATTCCTTTTTCAAAGCCTACAGCGAATGGCCAGTTTGGATTACAGCCCTCTACTTCCTGCATTAATGACGTCAGACGAACATTTTATTGACTAAACTCCGCCCACAGGAATACGTTAGTTGCCAGCTAAGCTCAAACGGCTCTGCTAAGCTAAGCTGCTGTCGAATCACAACACACTAAACAAACGACACAATCAGAACTTGTTACGTATTTCTGAAGAAGAAATTCATACTTCATAGAACAAGGAAGACATCAGCACGTTTTTAGGACAGTAAAAACAGCGCTATAGAGATAAATAAATTGTGTGAACAAAGAGTTTTTTTACACGTGAAATATGTATGGTGCACTGTAAACACATTCAAAGTTTCAAAAACACAGGAAGAACGGGAACTTTAATTTGGCATTGTGAAAATACAATTTCAACTTTCAGTTTCACTTTTGTCTGCAGATGTAACACAGAAATGTCGTGCTGGTTTGCACACACCAGTTCCAGCTGGGTTTTACCTGAATGATGTTTGGGAGTCCTTTGTGTGTAGAACCCGTAATTTTACTACCGAAACAACAACACAGTGCCTGAAAGACAAACACATCCACATGATGGGAGACTCTACTTTGAGACAGTGGTTTGAATTCTTGCTGAAAGCAGTACCAAGTGAGATTCTCACTATAAATGAAAAGCATTGAATGTTTACTGGTTCAGTAAGATTTTAGATTAATTAGGTAATTTGACTCAGTCATGGTCAGTGTTGGGTAAGTTACTCAAAAAAATTAATTAGTTAGTAATTACATCTTCAATCATGCAATTAGATTACTCAGGGCCGCCCGAGGCATAAGCGAACTAAGCGGCTGCTTAGGGCCCCGTGGCCACCGGGGGGCCCACAATTGTTTTTTTACAATAAAAAAACGTATACAAGTAATATAAATGAATATGAATGAATAAATAAATAATTCAGGACAAGAAAATTCTGATTTGCAGGCAACTCCTGTGTGTCTGTAGTGCTAGCAGGGCAAAACAGCAAACAGAAACAGGGCAAAACACAGACAGGATCATGACAGAACCCCCCCCCCCCCCCCAAGAATGGCTTTCAGATGCTCCCAGGGCCGTAAAGAGTAAAGTCCAGGAACAACAGGGGTGGGAGGGTGGGTAAAGTTCATGTGGTGGAGGATCGAGTGAAGTCAGCCAAGGCAGTGCAGGCAGAGCAGGAGGCCAAGGCGGTGCAGGCAGAGTATGAAGCCAGGGTGAAGCCGGCAGAGCAGATGGTCAGGGTGGAGCCAAAGGCGGGACCAGAGACCAGAGGAGAGCTGGAAGCCAGGGTGATGCCACAGGTAGAGCCAGAGACCAGAGCAGAGCTGGAGACCAGGGCGCAGTTTCAGACAAAATCAGCGAGCTGGTCGGAACCGCAACCCATGGTGGTGCTGGAGGTGCTCTGGGCCTGTAGATAGACACAAGAGAGAGAGAGGCTGGCAAAGCCAGGAAAACAAACTCAAGGTAGGCGGAGCAGAGAGACTGGTTAATGCAGGCAGAGTCATTTTGGACCAGGCAGAGAGTTTAAAATTTTCCATCTTTGACAGAGCAAAGAGTTCAGTGAGAGCCATTTTGGATGAGGTAGAGAGTTCAAAGTCCGCCATCTTAGACAGGGCAGAGAGTTCATCAGAGTCATGCAAAGCCATTCTGGCAAGGGCAGAGGGTCTATGGAGCTTGGGCGTGACCATAATGGCTGAATTATGGGTTACAGGAAACTCAGGAAATTCCAAAACAGGCTTCAGATTCAAAAGGTTCAGCTAACTTGGTCGAAAAAAGCTCAGGGGACTCAAATGTAAACTTCTCAGCCATGACAGAAAGTGCAGAAGACTCACGTGACCTTACTGGTTATGCCGATTCTCTTGACACTGGTGATTCGCTCGTGACAAAAAGTGCATAAGGTTCGGACCTTCCAGCCATGACAGAGAGTGTAGATGACACAGATTCAAACCTTCCAGCCATGACAGGGAGTTCTGGATGACTGGCTTATGAGATTGAGAGACTTCCTGTGAAGCAGAAGAGCAAAAAAACAGACCAAGCACACCCCAAAGCCAAGACAAACAGAGAAGTTTCAAAAAGTTCAGAAGAGTCAGATGATTCAGATTGTCCCATTGACTCAAATGACTCGTTTGGCTCAGGTGTTTCAGACTAATCAGATGACTCACTTGACTCGGTTGACTCAGTGAACTTGATAGAATTACTTGATATGGTTGACTCATTGAATTTGGAAAAAGCAAAAAAATTGGTTGAACCGGCTGAATCCGTCATTCTGGTCGACCTGGCTGACGCGATCAATCATGTCGACCCGATCGGCCCGGCTGGTTCCGTTGACGTGATCGGCCCGATTGTGGAGACAGGTGGCTTAAGGATGCCGGCCGACCAAACCGACACCATCGGGGTATCTGCTAGGCTAGCGACCAACCGGTTCGCACAGGCCCCAACTGGGCCCATCGGTATAGCAGCCATCTTGTGAACAGGCTCGGGCGCACAAAAGACAGGACAGATCGTAGTGCATTCAGGCATCCATGGCTGCTCTGGCTCCGGATCCCACGAACCCCAATGCCTACTGCCCCCCCAATAAAATATTTAGGAACCCGTCCACCACAACCCTGGACATGGTGAGAGGACCCGTTTAACCGCAGCGCTAGGTTCACAAAGTGTGACAATGCCCCTTTTTCTCTGCCACGAGGCATTAAACAGCGCACATTGTCCTCTAATCCATTGCGAAAAATGCCCTTCAAAATCCACCAGGTTACAGAGGTCCAAGAACACATTTACATGTTCCTCGAGCGGGGAAAGTTCATGGCATAAACAAAACAAAATCTCTGCTGGATCCATGTTAGCTAGTTGTTCTGTTGTGAATGAGGCAGAGGAGAGTGAGGATTCAAGTGCAGATTAAAGTATTTATTAGTATAAAACATAAAACAAGTAAACAAGAAGACAGGCACGTCTTCATGATGCATTTTTGATTGATGCGTGTTATACGCCGGAAATTACAGTAATTGTTCTACAGTACATACACAATATTTAGTTTATTTACTTTAGAAGCACTGGAAAATAAAAAATAGTTTTTTTTTCAAGGAAAAAGTAATTAAGTTACAGTAACTAATTACTTTGTAACTACACCCAACACTGGTCATGGTTTAAATGTCGATACCAAATGACAAATACAAGTTTGGGATCAACATTGTTGGTGTTTTTCACTGCAGCTTTAAAGCGGATGAACCAGCATGTTCAATATAAGGCAGGGCCTCTTCTAGCAGTGGATGTGGAGAACAACATTGACTTACACTGGAGGTCTCATGGTCTTCCTCTACGCTGTCTGAAAACAGAAGTGACTAATCTGCACTATGTCAGTAATGAGATTGACGATCTGACTGGAGGACCTCACACTGTTATTGTATTTAATCTGGGGCCACACTTCACAACATACCCTCTTGATTACTACACCCGCAGAGTGTTGAGGATCCGCAAAGCTGTACTAGATATGTTACAACGGGC
Organism: Misgurnus anguillicaudatus; assembly: GCF_027580225.2. Lineage (NCBI taxonomy): Eukaryota > Metazoa > Chordata > Actinopteri > Cypriniformes > Cobitidae > Misgurnus > Misgurnus anguillicaudatus. The sequence goes on from NW_027395279.1 coordinate 9,219,478, forward strand.
ACCAGATACTACCGTTATAATCAAGACTGTCAACACCGGCTATAAGGTAAGTCAATAATATCAAACAAAATCATTTACAGAGAAACTTGTATATATGTATATTTAGCCTATAAGGTGTATTTCTGTCTTTGTAATAGGATGTGTTTGGCAGTGACTGGTATTCTCTGCAGTTGGACAGAATCCTACGGTGGGCTTTTCAAGATGTTGGTGTTTATATTTTGGATGTTTGGCAAATGACAGCCTGTCACTACAATGAAGAAAAAATTCATCCAGGTCCTGTCATCATCAAAAATGAGATAGACATTTTGCTTTCTTTCATTTGCCCTGAATGATTTTGTCAGGAACAATCAGGGAATAAAAGCAACAGTCTTTATTTTATTTTATATACATTGAATGTGTTAAACATGGTAATACACTATAGGCTAAGTGTTTTTTACAATATAATAAATAGTGGCAGAAACTGCTGAGGGTGGCAGATAAATTACAAACTGTCGAACAAAATCTGGCACCAACAAACTAAAAAGGTGTTTCTTTTCACTAGTTGCACACTTACATCGTTCCTGCATTGCACCCAACTGTGTACGTCACATAACAACCCTTAATGTTTGTCTTTTATAATTTATTACTTGTTTATTCTATTCTTTATTACTTGTGTATCGTCGTATTACTATTCTTTATATAATCTCTAACCTATGTCATTCTAATGTGGACAGCAAAAAGAGAGCACTCAAGGACACCGTACAGTAAAATGACAGTCATAAAACAACTCAAGACAATACAACAGAACATCAACAGTAAAACATACAATATTTAAAACTGATCAGAAAAAGCTGATTTAAATAGGTACGTTTTCAGAGATTCCAGAGATGAGGGGCAGCACAGCTGAATGCCCTGGACCCCATAGTGACTAAGCGAACAGAAGGTACTACAAGGGAGACCTTGGGGTGTAGATGTGAAGCAGTTCAGAGAGATATAAGGGTGCTAGATTATGAAGAGCTTTGAAAGTGAGAAACAGAATCTTATACTCTAGACGTCTAGACAATCTGAGAGAGAGGTTGACAGAAGACTAGAATTTGGTTTGGATGATGAGTAGAGCTGGGTGTCATCCGCATAGCAATGAAAACTAATGCCATATTTCCTGAAGATGTTACCAAGGGGTAGTAAGTAAATGATAAATAAAAGAGGGCCGAGAACAGAGCCTTGAGGGACACCAGCAGTGAAAGATGACGAGTATGACCTGAAATTTTTGAGTGCATCCGGAAAGATAGGATCTGAATGCCAGTGATACCTATTGAAAGTAATCTATCTAAGAGAACATGATGGGAAAGTGTATCAAAGGCTGCACTTAGATCGAGTAAGATGAGTAATGTTAAGAGTCCAGAATCAGCTGACATCAGTAGGTCATTAAATAAAGGTCAAATAAAAAAATTAACGACTTTTACCATGGCGGTCTCTGTACTATGCAATGGTCGAAAACTAGACTGGAATTTTTTAAACACTTAAGATTACTTAAGATTCAATCATTAGCATTATTGTAAGCATTTGGAGTATTGCTTTAATTTTTTCAGTTTATATAAATCACAAAATTTTTATATAAGGAGATTGTGTATTATTTTATTTGTTTATTCAAATATGAATGATTTATTAATCTCTCAGGTGTTTGACTGGCAGATATGAGGCCTTGAATGATTGAACAGTTTTGTTAGTGCTGTGATTTGCGGATTAAAATGAGGGAACGACATTGAATGAACAAAAATCAAACACCACTACAAAATTGCTAACCTGATATATTGCACTACTAAATAGAGAACAGGACATACAGCATACTCTCTGTCATTTAAGTATGTAACTGATTTTGCCTACACTGTAAAAAAATTCCGTAGAAATTTCAATGTTATTGCAGCTGGGTTGCCGGTAATTTACCGTAGATTTACATTTATGTTATTTACTGGCAAGAGTTTGTTCAAAGTTAAATAAATTTTAAATATTAACAAGTCTTTATCTTCACAGAATAAAACTATACAATAACAGCCTCATGCAAAGCCTTCTGGGAAACAGAAATCATCATCAACCTTTTTCTGTTTTTTGCTTCAGATTTTGTTTCCCAGAATGTTTTGCTTGATGCTGTTTTTTAGTTTTACTCTGTAAATAAAAAGACTTGTAAATGTTTAATGTTCATTTAACTTTGAACAATCTCTTGCCAGTAAATAACATAAATGTAAATCTACGGTAAATTACCGGCAACCCAGCTGCAATTTCTTCGGAATTTTTTTACAGTGTACCTAAATAAATCAGTTTTATATTTCTACGCACACCATTTGCAAAAATGTTTGTATCCTAATCAAGTTTACTAAAATATGCCATCATAATTATTATTTCACTAAGGGCTCTCTATGATATGGACAAAAAACATTTTAATAGACATGCTTCAGTAAAGTGAAATACAGAATCAGAAACTTGTTTTTGATGACTTCCAGCAGATGGTGCTCTTGATTTACAGCATATGTGACATCACACAAAAAGAGGAGGAGCATCTTTTCTGAGCATTGAACTAAAGAATAAAGCTGTTTGTCATTTTAGCAGAACCAGAAAGACAGACTGCACTGAAACTTAACAGGTACTCTGATAATAACTCTTTTATAGACAAAGATTTAAATGTTTATTGTATTTTTATTATTTTCAGGAAAATAATAAAAATAAGAGAAATTAGAAAATGTGACTACAGTTTTTAAAGCATCAAAATATAATATAATAATGTTTGTTTTTTACTTTTACCTTTTTCAGCTAAGAGCTACAATGGAAGAATTGAGAATTGTTCTGTTGGGTAAGCAAGGAGCAGGAAAGAGTGCATCAGGAAACACTCTTTTAGGTCGTAACCAATTTCGAACGGCAGCCCACACAGTTCGAGTAACCCAGATCTGTTCAGCGCAAACATCCACTATAGGCAAGCAACGGATCACGGTGGTTGATACACCTGGATGGCCCGATTCTTCATCTGAGACTGAAATTAAGCAGGAGATCATGAAATGCATTGACATGTGCAGTCCTGGACCTCATGTGTTTCTCCTGGTCTTGCCCCTCGGAAGATTTACTTACGAAGAGATAAAAACAATCATCGATATTATGACTGAATTTGGCCCTGAAGCTTACAAACACATGCTACTGCTGTTCACCAGAGGAGACGATCTGGAAGGGAAGACCATTGAAGACTACCTTAAAAATACACAAGAAGACCTAAAGAATATACTTGAGATGTGTTCTGGATACCATGTGTTCAACAACAGAGACAAAAACAAAAACATTCAAAGTCAAGTTTCTTCTATTTTACAGAAGATCAATCGTATGGTTGAAAACAATGCTAAAAAGTGTTACACAAAGACTATGTATCAAAATAAAGATCAACAAAGAAAACAAGAGCCATGGCAGACAAATGAAGAGAATTTGGCAGCAAGCAAATATACTACTAAACATAAAAATACAGAAACAAAGTTGGGGAAATACAGTGAAATGAATGAGAAAAGAGAAAAACAAAGCCAAATAAGAGAAGTGAGGAAACCGATTGATAAAGAAGAGAAAGACACAGAAATAGTGATGCCCATTAATAAAATATCTAGCAATGATAGTAAGGGAGCTCATAGACAAGATTATAATAGAATGGAGCACATATCTGTTGATAGAAGGGACATTGAGTTGATGTTAGAGTTACAGAGAACCAATACAGAAAAACTTGAAAAAATGATAGCGCGTCTAGACCATTTGGAAAGGTGTCTACAAGAAATAAAAACTATGCTTGGTGAAAGATTGAATCAAGAGAATAAAAAAAAACAGAAGAACAGAGAACCTACTCCTCAAGGCAATTCAGGTTTTATATCTAAGCTGTTTAGAAGCCGTTAGTTGTAAACGGATTTGTATGATGCTTAGTTTATATCAGGAAAATGCTCCTCAGTGCATGCATGATGTTCAGGGAGGGCACAACATGATCAATGGACCCACTAAACCTAAACCATCTGCATTCTATGATCTTTACTTCTCTCAGCTTATCACACAATTTATTTTTCCACTTTTACCCTTTACTTACTAAAATCAACCCCTTCTTCAAATTCTGATTATATTGCAATTTACTGTATACTGTAATAATATTTATAGTTATATTCATATAGCAATACTGGACTCTGATTGACCAGTTGTTACATTCTGTAAACAAATATTTTGTAAAATGAATGCTAAAAATAAATACATACATGTTTGTACACGTTTACCTGTTTTTCTTTGACTGCAAGTGTCTGCAATAAAAAGAACTTTTTGTTTCCAATTTTTTTATAAAGTCATATAAGTAATATATTATTGTTGTTAATGATGGCTGGAGGTGTGCAAAATAATTAGGCACGGTTTCTTTTACGAGTAAAAGGGGCCAAAAAGGTTTAACAAACACTGAAAATTAATAATTAAATGTCCATGAGAAAAACACAACACTAGAAATCAGTAGAAATTACAGTATTACTTCCAGCTGGTTGCCGGTTACTTACCGTAGATTTAAATGTATGTTATTTACTGGCAACATTTTGTTCAAAGTTATATGAGCATTAAACATTTACAAGTCTTTGTCTTTACAGAGTAAAACTAAAATAACAGCATCAAGCAAAACATTCTGGGAAACAAAATCTGAAGCAAAAAACAGAAAAAGTTTAATGATAATTCCTGTTCCCAGAATGCTTTGCATGAGGCTGTTATTGTATAGTTTTATTCTGTAAATATAAAGACTTGTTAATATTTAACATTTATTTAACTTTGAACAAACTCTTGCCAGTAAATAACATAAATTTACGGTAAATCACCGGCAAGCAGCTGCAAGTAACACTGTAATTTCTATGGATTTTGTTTATACAGTAGTGAATGCTATAGAAATTGCAAAATTGAGGTGTGACCAATACTAGAAATGTAATGGAGCAGCAGGGTCACATATATAGGATGAAATTATATATACAAAATAAATGGTACTTATTAAGATTGCTGTGATTTGGAATTGGTAAAAGGTGTGCAGAAAAAAAGGTGATCAAAATATTAACATGCATAATAATTCTGCACACAATGTAATCCAAATGGGGAAAAAATGCATATGTTTATAAATGTATAATATTCAAATGTATCTGAAATTAAAATCAAATTAATGCCAATGGGGTTAAGGACACCAACATAAATTTCGTTTTTTAATCCAAGTTACTTTATTTTTATTATGCAAAACATGGAAAATATAAATTTCTCAGAAGAAAAAAAATGTGTCTATTTATAAATATATATAATATTTTAATTGACTAGAAATGGACAATTTAAAGGGTTTAGGCGCAAACTCAAATTTTACTTATTCATCCAAGTTCCTTCACAATCATTACAGTGAACAATGTGGAAACTTTAAATTTTTTAAAAAATAAATGTTTAAAAATGTATACAAGTATATACATTAAACTTGGCATAGAATTAAGTAGAAATCTATTAATGTAGCAGAACTTAAATATACCTTACCATCTAATTGAATTTATCTGTCTTTAATTTATTTGTCTTTCCAATACAGCTACCAGGTTAAGGTCAATTACACATTTTACAGACTAATATAAAAATGTGCTCCCCAGTGAATACACCAAATATGTGAATAATTTCTTGAATCCATGAGAATGATGCTTACCACATCATAAATAATTTTCTAGATCTGCCCCTGTTTGAATGTTTCTTCTATTGTGTTTAATTGTGCTTTGTTAAAAAACCTGGCTTGCGTACAGTGTTAAATTTGATGAGACTATTTCCAGTGCACTTATTTATTGCAGTTCTTGTTTTGCTCTAATTGCTCCTATTGTTTACCTCATTTGTAAGTCACTTTGGACAAAAAGCGTCTGCTAAATGACTAAGTGTAAACGTAATTTGTTTACTTTAAATTACTGTTACTATTTTTTTAACAATATTTAACATTTATATAGTTAGGCTAATTGTTATTGTCATATCTTTTTAGTGCTAGGCAAAGATTAATTGCGATTAATCGCATACAAAATAAAAGTGATTTTTAGCATAATATATGAGTGTGTGCTGTGTGTAATTATGTATATATAAATACACACACATTTATGTATGTATTTAAAAAACATTTACATGTGTATATATTTTTATATATTCTATATTACATATATAAATTTTAAACATTAATTTATAAATAAAAAATCTGAAATTAATCTATGTACAGTATTGTTCAAAATAATAGCAGTACAATGTGACTAACCAGAATAATCAAGGTTTTTAGTATATTTTTTATTGCTACGTGGCAAACAAGTTACCAGTAGGTTCAGTAGATTCTCAGAAAACAAACAAGACCCAGCATTCATGATATGCACGCTCTTAAGGCTGTGCAATTGGGCAATTAGTTGAAAGGGGTGTGTTCAAAAAAATAGCAGTGTCTACCTTTGACTGTACAAACTCAAAACTATTTTGTACAAACATTTTTTTTCTGGGATTTAGCAATCCTGTGAATCACTAAACTAATATTTACTTGTATGACCACAGTTTTTTTAAAACTGCTTGACATCTGTGTGGCATGGAGTCAACCAACTTGTGGCACCTCTCAGCTGTTATTCCACTCCATGATTATTTAACAACATTCCACAATTCATTCACATTTCTTGGTTTTGCTTCAGAAACAGCATTTTTGATATCACCCCACAAGTTCTCAATTGGATTAAGGTCTGGAGATTGGGCTGGCCACTCCATAACATTAATTTTGTTGGTTTGGAACCAAGACTTTGCCCGTTTACTAGTGTGTTTTGGGTCATTGTCTTGTTGAAACAACCATTTCAAGGGCATGTCCTCTTCAGCATAGGGCAACATGACCTCTTCAAGTATTTTAACATATGCAAACTGATCCATGATCCCTGGTATGCGATAAATAGGCCCAACACCATAGTAGGAGAAACATGCCCATATCATGATGCTTGCACCTCCATGCTTCACTGTCTTCACTGTGTACTGTGGCTTTAATTCAGAGTTTGGGGGTCGCCTCACAAACTGCCTGTGGCCCTTGGACCCAAAAAGAACAATTTTACTCTCATCAGTCCACAAAATGTTCCTCCATTTCTCTTTAGGCCAGTTGATGTGTTCTTTGGCAAATTGTAACCTCTTCTGCACATGCCTTTTTTTTAACAGAGGGACTTTGCGGGGGATTCTTGAAAATAGATTAGCTTCACACAGACGTCTTCTAACTGTCACAGTACTTACAGGTAACTCCAGACTGTCTTTGATCATCCTGGAGGTGATCATTGGCTGAGCCTTTGCCATTCTGGTTATCTTCTATCCATTTTGATGGTTGTCTTCCGTTTTCTTCCACGTCTCTCTGGTTTTGCTCTCCATTTTAAGGCATTGGAGATCATTTTAGCTGAACAGCCTATCATTTTTTGCACCTCTTTATAGGTTTTCCCCTCTCCAATCAACTTTTTAATCAAAGTACGCTGTTCTTCTGAACAATGTCTTGAACAACCCATTTTCCTCAGCTTTCAAATGCATGTTCAACAAGTGTTGGCTTCATCCTTAAATAGGGGCCACCTGATTCACACCTGTTTCTTCACAAAATTGATGACCTTAGTGATTGAATGCCACACTGCAATTTTTTTGAACACACCCCTTTCAACTAATTCAACTAATTGCCCAATTGCTCAGCCTTAAGAGCGTGCATATCATGAATGCTGGGTCTCATTTGTTTTCTGAGAATCTACTGAACCTACTGGTAACTTGTTTGCCACGTAGCAATAAAAAAATATACTAAAAACCTTGATTATTCTGGTTAGTCACATTGGACTGCTATTATTTTGAACAAGACTGTATGTGTTTGTGTGGTTAAACATACATAATAATTTCACACAGTACACAAACAAATTATGCAAAAAAATATTATTTTGTATGTGATTAATCGCGATTAATCTTTGCCCAGCACTAATTTTTATTTTAAGAATACATGGTTCAAAAACAATGAAAATAACTATGCCTATTATTTATTACATTGAACGTTTTTTTTTATCTTATAAAGACACAAAGAGAAGTTGTAAAACCTGTTTAGGGAAAGATGCAGTTCATTGTTATGCTCTAATGGGGCCCATATGTCAGTGTGATGTCTTTGCAGTATCTTATTTTCTGTTGTAGATCGCAAGGAACAAGCCCAGCCTTTATAATCTCACTCCTCTCTGGTTCTTTGTCATACTGAGTGAACATGGATCCACAATCTGAAGGTTTGTAGCAGAAATCAATAAACATTAAGAATATACAATATTAAAAACTATTTGTTAATGTTAATTTTTGTTCCCTAGGTAATAAGGTGCGTATTATCCTGGTTGGGAAAACGGGCAGTGGGAAGAGTGCCACAGGAAATACCATCCTTGGAAAGGAGGTTTTTCACAAAGAATCAAGCTCCAAGTCAGTGACCAGGGAGTGCACAAAGGTTACTGAAATTGTTGGTGATAAAGAAATCACAGTGGTGGACACTCCTGGATGGTGTGATACGGAGCTATCTGACAAAAAGTTGACAGCAGAAACAGTCAAGTGCATTGACCTGTCCTACCCTGGACCGCATGTCTTTCTACTTGTGTTAAGGATTGGTCGTTTCACAGAAGAAGAGAAAAAAACTGTCCAGAAAATACAGGAGATCTTTGGTGAAGATTCCATTAAATACACAATGATCCTGTTCACGAGAGGAGACGATCTGGAAGAGGACAAATGTATCATTGACTATGTAAGAGAGGCTGCAACAGATCTTAAAGCTTTAGTTAATGAGTGTGGGGGCAGATATCATGTTTTCAACAATAGAGATGAAAACCGTAACCAAGTAACAACACTCCTAAAGAAGATCCAAGATATGGTGAAAAGCAACAATGGCCAGTGCTTTTCTAACACGACATACCAACTATTACAAAAATACAAAGTAAGAGAAGCTGAGTTAAAGGAGCAAATCCAAGCTGCTGAGAGGGAGAAACAAGCCAAAAATGCTAGGTTAAAAATACTGATGGAGGAGAATAAACACTACAAGCAGAGAGAGGCAGAGCTAGAGCAACAACTACAACAACAACAACAAGAAATACAAAAACAACAACATGAACAAAAAGTCAAAAAATTGATTGATCAGTTTTCAGTGATATCTGCAAATAAGCAAAAGGACGAAGAAAGCAGAAAAGTAGCTGAACTAACAAAGCAGCTGGAAAAAGAAATGGCTGACAAGGAAGCAATGTTAAAACGTCTACAAGAAAAGTCGAAATGTTGTATTTCATGAAAGCCTTGTTAATCTAGAGGTTTCTTAAAGGTTTTCAGAATTACTCATAATGTATCTTCTCAATGGTAAAATGATTTTGGATTTTAAAAACAGACACTATCAAATCAATTCATGCTTTTAAAAACACATCATTTATATTGTCTCTTTATTTCTGCTTGCTGCATGATTTAAACCTGGAAAAAAATCTGTATAACTGTTTAGTAAATCAGACAAAATTGTGTTTCTGATATAGCATCATAAATTCAGTGTAATTTTTTCTCAAAGAAAACATTGTTGTAGCGACTTTCATCATTGTTCATTCTCACTTTTTAAATGTCAAAAATATATATGTATATTTTCTTGATACAATCACATGTGCAAGCCAATTATTTGTGACATCAAACCTAATGCAACATTTCTAAAGATGACAAATTTTTAATGGTTTAGTGATAGTGAATATATTTGTGGTGTTTTTGCATTCAATTTTAACTTTTTTCACAAGAGGAAAATAATAATAATTGAATAAAATGATTGTAGATAATGTTTAATGCGCAACACAAGAGTGAAATGTAAGAAGTGTAGGATAAAATTTACAAGATTAAAATTTGGTGGTGTTGATTCTTTGTTCATGTAATCCTTTATCTACAGAAAACATATTCATGTATATAAAAATGTATTTGCTGTAATTGATAATAAATCTTTTTAATGAGTGAACTACTGTATGTGAACTAGCTAAACTATAAATGATCAAACTGAATAAATAAGCACTATAGTGTTTATTTTAATGAAAAAACACTATACAAAAAAATGACTTCTGAAAACCCAAGTGAGTGGTGACTAATGCACTGACAGTATTATAAAACAAACCACTAAAATTTAGATTTAGTCAATTTTAAGCAAACGTTTTTATTCAAACAATGAGATCTACTGTAGTAAGGATTTTTATACTATATTTATACTACAATTTTGACATAACAGCTGTATTAATCCCTAATATCTATAAAGTGGATGGCACAGCCCTGTTGTCCACTACGTATAAAATATATGAATAAAAATAAGTGTGCCAATTCAGACAACATATACTTTCTGCATCAAAAAGAGGTTTAATCTTACATCATTGTATTTTATTGGTCAGAGGTCAATCATCCTATTCTTTGATAATAATGGTCCAGAATGAGGCTGGTGAAATTTAGACAGATGTAAAGTACAGGTGCTGGTCATATAATTAGAATATCATGAAAAAGTTGATTAATTTCACTAATTCCATTCAAAAAGTCAAATTTGTTTATTATATTCATTCATTACACACAGACTGATTTATTTCAACTGTTTATTTCCAAAAATCCCAAATTCAGTATCTCAGAAAATTTTAATATTACGTAAGACCAATACAAAGAAAGGATTTTTAGAAATCTTGGCCAACTGAAAAGTATGAACATGAAAACTATGAGCATGTACAGCATTCAATACTTAGTTGGGGCTCATTTTGCCTGAATTACTGCAGCAATGTGGCGTGGCATGTAGTCGATCAGTCTGTGGCACTGCTCAGGTTGCTCTGATATTAGCCTTCTGCTCTTTTGCATTGTTGGGTCTGGTATATCGCATCTTCCTCTTCACTATACTATCGCCTTAAGGTCAGGCGAGTTTGCTGGCCCATTAAGAACAGGGATACCATGGTCCTTAAATCAGGTACTTAGTCCTGTTGGGAAATGAAATCTGCATCTCCATAAAGTTGGTCCTTGTGTCAAGCCACTCATGAACAACAGACAGCGTCAGAAGCGTCTCGCCTGGGCTAAAGACAAAAAAGACTGGACTGCTGCTTAATGGTTTAAAGTTACAGTATTGTTCAAAATAATAGCAGCACAATGTGGCTAACCAGAATTATCAAGGTTTTTAGTATATTTTTTTATTGCTACGTGGCAAAAAAGTTACCAGTAGGTCTCAGAAAACAAATGAGACCCAGCATTCATGATATGCACGCTCTTAAGGCTGTGCAATTGGGCAATTAGTTGAATTAGTTGAAAGCGGTGTGTTAAAAAAAGCAGTGTGGCATTCAATCACTGAGGTCATCAATTTTGTGAAGAAACAGGTGTGAATCAGGTGGCCCCTATTTAAGGATGAAGCCAACACTTGTTGAACATGCATTTGAAAGCTGAGGAAAATGGGTCGTTCAAGACATTGTTCAGAAGAACAGCGTACTTTGATTAAAAAGTTGATTGGAGAGGGGAAAACCTATAAAGAGGTGCAAAAATGATAGGCTGTTCAGCTAAAATGATCTCCAATGCCTTAAAATGGAGAGCAAAACCAGAGAGACGTGGAAGAAAACGGAAGACAACCATCAAAATGGATAGAAGATAACCAGAATGGCAAAGGCTCAGCCAATGATCACCTCCAGGATGATCAAAGACAGTCTGGAGTTACCTGTAAGTACTGTGACAGTTAGAAGACGTCTGTGTGAAGCTAATCTATTTTCAAGAATCCCCCGCAAAGTCCCTCTGTTAAAAAAAGGCATGTGCAGAAGAGGTTACAATTTGCCAAAGAACACATCAACTGGCCTAAAGAGAAATGGAGGAACATTTTGTGGACTGATGAGAGTAAAATTGTTCTTTTTGGGTCCAAGGGCCACAGGCAGTTTGTGAGACGACCCCCAAACTCTGAATTCAAGCCACAGTACACAGTGAAGACAGTGAAGCATGGAGGTGCAAGCATCATGATATGGGCATGTTTCTTCTACTATGGTGTTGGGCCTATTTATCGCATACCAGGGATCATGGATCAGTTTGCATGTTAAAATACTTGGAGAGGTCATGTTGCCCTATGCTGAAGAGGACATGCCCTTGAAATGGTTGTTTCAACAAGACAATGACCCAAAACACACTAGTAAACGGGCAAAGTCTTGGTTCCAAACCAACAAAATTAATGTTATGGAGTGGCCAGCCCAATCTCCAGACCTTAATCCAATTGAGAACTTGTGGGGTGATATCAAAAATGCTGTTTCTGAAGCAAAACCAACAAATGTGAATGAATTGTGGAATGTTGTTAAAGAATCATGGAGTGGAATAACAGCTGAGAGGTGCCACAAGTTGGTTGACTCCATGCCACACAGATGTCAAGCAGTTTTAAAAAACTGTGGTCATACAACTAAATATTAGTTTAGTGATTCACAGGATTGCTAAATCCCAGAAAAAAAATATTTGTACAAAATAGTTTTGAGTTTGTACAGTCAAAGGTAGACACTTCTATTTTTTTAACACACCCCTTTCAACTAATTGCCCAATTGCACAGCCTTAAGAGCGTGCATATCATGAATGCTGGGTCTTGTTTGTTTTCTGAGAATCTACTGAACCTACTGGTAACTTGTTTGCCACGTAGCAATAAAAAATATACTAAAAACCTTGATTATTCTGGTTAGTCACATTGTACTGCTATTATTTTGAACAAGACTGTATGTTCTCTGATGAAAGTAAATTTTGCATTTCCTTTGGAAGTAAGGGTCCCAGAATCTGGAGGAAGAGAGGAGAGGCACAAAATTCACGTTGCTTGAGGTTCAGTGTAAAGTTTCCACAGTCAGTGATGGTTTGGGGTGCCATGTCATCTGTTGGTGTTGGTCTACTGTGTTTTCTGGGGTCTAAGGTCGACGCAGCCGCATACCTGAAAGTTTTAGGGCACTTCATGCTTCCTGCTGCTGACCAACTTTATGGAGATGCAGATTTCATTTCCCAACAGGACTTGGCACCTGCCCACAGTGCCAAAGGTACCAGTACCTGGTTTAAGGACCATGGTATCCCTTTTCTTAAACCTGACTTTAACCCCATAAAAACCTATGGGGTATTGTGAAGAGGAAGATGCGATATGCCAGACTCAACAATGCAGAAGAGCATTGCTGTAGTAATTCAGGCAAAAGATGCCCCAACTAAGTATTGAGTGCTGTACATGCTCATACTTATTATGTTCATACTTTTCAGTTGGCCAAGAATTCTAAAAACCTTTCTTTGTTTTGGTCTTAAGTAATATTCTAATTTTCTGAGATACTGAATTTGGGATTTTCCTTAGTTGTCAGTTATTTCATCCATATAAAAATAAAAAACTTTTTTTATATAAGAAGTTTATTGTATTAGCAGTAGGGATGTAACGATTCAACCGTGTGTCCCATTAAAAATGCCTGTCTGAAATCGATTCTGAATCGCAAGGCTGTGATTCTTTGTTTTATGCACAGCTTGCGCGTGTACAACGGCATTTGGTCAGTAGGAAGTCCTTATCAATCTAAAATCATTATGAGTCGGAGTCGTTTATAAAGTGCATTTAAAAAAGCAACACTTGTTAAACACAATCATTTAAAATATTCTTTATTATCATGAAAATACCTGAAACAATTTGAAGAACAGCGATAAAAATATTCCTGTAGACATTTCCTGTATTAGCATTCGTAATGCTACTTCTTCTGTGGAACAAAGGGAGTTTCTCCACGGGAGCGCCCCCTGGCATTCGGATGTGCCTGGATTTCACCGTAATTCATTCAAATGTATTCATTGAGAAAACGCGCATTTGCACGGTTAATCGTTACACTAATTAGCAGTGACAAAGAACATCTGTATAATCAGTGCTCAGTCGCCACACATGAGCTAAGCAAGTTTGTTTTAGCTTTGTCCCATCAAACCACAAGACATGGTTCCAGTAATTCTTGCTCTTGGACAGATTGTCTTCAGCAAACTGTTTCCTTGTTTTCTTGTGAGCCAGCTTCAGAAGAGGATTCCTTCTGGAATGACGGCCATTCAAACCGAATTGCTGCAGTGGCTTATGGTGAGCACTGATAATCTGAACTTTTGCATTTGCAACCTGTAAATCAATGTTGCCAGCACTCATGCATCAGTTTTTAAGCCAGCTTCTGCATGAAGACTCAACTTATTTGATCGACCCTTGCATGTGCCGTTTCAAGTGGAAACCATCTTGCAAAACCTTGGTATGATCCTGGCCACTGTACTGTAACTTCAGTTTCAGGATGTTACTTATCTTCTTATAGCCTATGCCATCTTTGTGGAGAGCAACATTTCTAATTCTTATATCCATAGTGAGTCCTTTGCCATGAGGTGCCATGTTCAACATTCAGTGGTCAAGTATGAGAGAATTGTACTAAAAGCATCAAATTTGAACAGTTCTTATACAGGACACACACATTTGTATGAACATAAAACTTGAACATGATGAACAGGACATGTGGCTTTGCATGGTTAAATTATATACATGTATTATCACTTAGGGTGTACTCACTTTTGTTGCCAGCTATTTTGACAATAATAGCTGTATGTCAAGTTATTTTTAGATGACATTTTACATTTAGTCCTTTAGCAGAAGCTTTTGTCCAAAGTGACTTACAAATGAGATAAACAATAGAAGCAATTAGAGCAACACAAGAACAGCAATACATAAGTGTTTTTACAAGGCACAATAAAACACAATAGAAGAAACATTCAAACAAGGGCGGATCTAGAAAAGTATTTATGGGGTGGCAAGGAGGTGGCATGAGAACTATGAGGAGTTGCAAAACTGGTGAGCATCCTTGCATCATCAATACGTGTTTTTCACAGAAAACGTACAGAAAGATAAAAGAGGAAAATAGAGAAGGGCAAGCGAGGGCAAGGCAAGCCAAGGCAAGGCACGGCAAGGCAAGGCAAGGCAAGTTTGTATAGCACATTTCATACACAGAGGTCATTCAAGACACACAACAAAATCACAATAAAACAAAGATCCTGTTAGAATCTTGTCTTGAACTTTATCTAGTCTTTGTGGGAGATGCGTGGTTTTAGTATTGGTTTATTCTGACCACACATTTCCCGGGTCTCGTCACTTTTTCCTCATTGCTTGTGATTCTTTTCAGGTGTCTGTAATTTATTTTGTCCCTATTTTAAGTCTTTGTGCCCAGTGGTCTGTCTGTGATCGTACTGTGTTATCCTGATCTGTTTGCTGTCTGTTTCAATATTGAGTAAGCCAAGTTTATTGTCCGTTTATTGTATGTTGTTAGTGTTTAGTCAGTCAAGTGTAGTTTAATGTTATATAGTCCAGTTTAGTGTTCATCCAGTCCTGTGTATATTGTCTTGTTTTATCTCCTTGTGGGTTTTTGTTTTCTTGTTTTGTCCAATAAACTGTTTAGTGTTCTAGCCGCATCTGCGCCTGGGTTCATCTCTCTTGCCATTCCTGACAGAACGATCACAGCAAAACTGAACCCAGCCCCTTCAGCCATGCAGTGTGCCTCAGACCCGATGTGGTGGAGCTCCATCTCCACCCAGACCCTCTCAGGTAGTGCGCCCTTTTCACCCCAGTGAGAGCTTCATCTCAAGGACTATGCCCTGGCAGTGGAGAGAAGTAGGGGGTGTTACAGTGAGATTCTGGCCAGTGCCTATTTGGTAGCTGGTCTGAACGACCCTCCACCTCTTCACGAAGGACAGAGTCTGCTACAGTTGCCCTACTGGGATCTGATAGACCATCTCACCCTGCGGCAACAGGACCAGAGGGGTACGCCACCTCCTAGGTCTTTGTCCAGCCCACTGCCTCCAACTGATGAGGGTTTTATTCTTGGAGTGGCGACGCAGGGGGACCCAGAACTCTCAGCCCTGATCCTCGGCAGCTCAGCACAGCCGGTCAGTCTCAGAGGAAAGCGCAAGTGGAGGATCTCCTGGGAGTCGCCCTCCGAGGGGTCCTCTACAGAGCCCGCCATGCCCACCACTCCGCCTCCTCCTTCAATTACACTCTCTGCGCCACGCCCTAAGAAGAAGAAGAGGAAGAAGGGGTCCTTGGCTCTTCAGCCAGCTGCAGCCTCCCCAGCCTTTGATACGCAGCTAGCGCAGCCGCAGCCAGAACCTGAGCAACCCATGCAGCCACAGCCAGAGTCTGCGCAACCCACGCAGCCGCAGCCAGAGCCTGCGCAACTCCAGCCGTCTGTTTCCCCGTCCCACCCAGTCTCTGTGTCTCCTGTTTTGCCTGCCCCGTCTGTTGTTTTCCCCAGTTCACCTGCATCATCCTGCCGGTCCACCTGGCTTCCTTCCTCTGTCTCCTTATCCCCTTTCGACTCCCTTTCCTCCCCACCCTTGTCAGACTTTGCCCCTTCCTGCAATGCCCTTCCCATGTCTTCCACAAGACTCCCCGCTTCACCCAGAAAGCCCAGAACTAAAAACTCACCTCCACCACCTTCCATGAACTCTTTTGCCCCCCCTCCCTTGTTTGTAATTTTTATTATTCAAACCCAACCCGTTTATTTATGCCTGTCTGCCTTTGTTGTTATTTGTAATATTTTCTTGGGTCTCGTCTGTCTGTCAGTCAGTTATGTCCAGGGTTTAGTGTTCCCCCTGAGGAGCGTCTGTTAGCCACTCCTTAAGGGGGGGGGGGGGGGTTGTACTGTCAGAATCTTGTCTTGAATTTGATCCAGTCTTTGTGACAGGGTTCTGGCATTACCATGTTTATGTGGAAGATGCGTGGTTTTAGTATTGGTTTATTCTGACCATGCATTTTCCCGGGTCTCGTCACTTTTTCCTCGCTTTCTTGTGATTCTTTTCATGTGTCTGTAATTTATTTTGCCCCGATTTAAAGTCTTTGTGCCCAGTGTTCTGTCTGTGATCGTACTGTGTTATCCTGATCTGTTTGCTGTCTGTTTCAATATTGAGTAAGCCAAGTTTATTGTCTGTTATTGTATGTTGTTAAGTGTTTAGTCAGTCAAGTCTAGTTTAATGTCATGTAGTCCAGTTTAGTGTTCATCCAGTCCTGTGTATATTGTCTTGTTTTACCCCCTTGTGAGTTTTTGTTTTCTTATTTTGTCCAATAAACTGTTCAGTGTTCTATCTGTGTCTGGGCCTGGGTTCATCTGTCTTGCCATTCCTGACAGATACATAAGAATTTAAAATAACAATTAAAAGAAAATAAATGAAAACTGTTTAAAATGTGTGAAAAACAATAAAACGTGTATAAAAGTGTAGGCAGTCTGAAGCAGCACAGAGCTCATTCAGTAAATGCAGGGTTAAACAGATGTGTTTTAATCTATATTTAAAACTGTTTACTGTTGAAGCACATCTGATCTCTTCTGGAAGCTGATTTCAGTTACAGGTGGCATAATAGCTTAATGCCATAGACTGTAAAAAAGTATATGCCCCCCTCAGCTTAGCTATATATAGGGCCCTATAAAATCCGTTTTATTTTTTCCCAAATTCCGTTTTATTTTTTCCCAAATTCCGTTTTCTCCGTTTTAATTTTTGCAAATTCCGTTTTATCCGTTTTAATTTTTGGCAATTATATTTTTTACCCTTTACTTTTATTTTAGTCATAAAAAGAGTGTGCCTGTAATGTTAATGATTAAAATGTAAATGATTTGGGGGGAAAACTGGATAACAGGATTACTTAATGACTATAAAAGATGCATTTACACACGCACATATACACACGCGCGCACGCGCACACACAACTCAATTCAATGCATTGTTTTTTAGTGTTGTTGCAGGAGGCTACAACAAGGTGTCAACGCAGTGGTGCCTTCAGAAGTGCCTTAAACACATCAATCCAGCGGAACGCGATCCATATTTTATACACAATCGCTTGAAATGCATATAACTTTACAAACATACACAGGATAGTGATCTGACTTAGGACAGCGTGATCACGCAGCTCTTTGCACGTGCGAGCGAAAGAGAGACAGAGAGCAGCGCCATGATGCAGATGATTATATTTTAAATGCGAGGGGTAGTTAGTTTGCCTCAGCTCGCTTGAAATGCATAAAACTGAACAAATACATGAGGATTTGTGTTCGCACTTCGGACAGATGCGTGAGCGCGTGACCGTGAGAGGTACAGTGAGACAGACATGGATGAGAGAGTGCATGTATCTTAGCGCTCACCGTGAACAGAGTGTTGACTAAACTTCCAAAATAACAGTTCTCCGGTCACATAAAAGTCATGTGAGACCTGCTCGGAACTAAGTGCTTAGCGTCGAATTTCTTGATTTTTTCTCTGACGAAAGCAGAGTCGTGGAGAGCCGCTTCGCCATGGTTTCAGTGTTTTGGAGGAGGTCTGAAACGACGGGAGGGGGCGTGTCGCTCAGATTTACTTCCCCCGGTTTGCATTTCCCCCAGACATACGTTCGTCTCCCACACAAAAACATAATTTTATTCAAAATATGTAAAATTCCGCAAAATTCCGCGTTAATACTAGATTCCGTGTTAATTAGCCAATTCCGCGATACCGTCCGCGATTCCGTGATCGCGGAAATTATAGGGCCCTATATATAGACCAAAACCACTTTTTGTACCAGGCTGTAAACATACTTTCTACTGTAAAGTTGGTCATTTTAACATGGAGGTCTATAGAAATTGACTCCCTTTTGGAGCTAGCCTTTAGCAGCCACTCTGTGAATTGCAGTTAAAATCACTTCCATATTGGCTTCATCAGAGATCGAAAGGTTGCCTCTCGCTAACTGCTGACGCACCCTTGTTTTGAGTGAACCCTTGGTATTTCTAACGGACCTGATCATAATGATCTGAGTAATCTGTTAGGTTTATATTCAGTTAGCATCCTAAGCCATTAAGTGATTTATAAATGAGTAATAATACTTTAAAATCAAATTTAAATGTAACAGAAAGCCAGTGTAAGGACTAGAGGCCTGGAGTAATGTGCTCAGATTTTTTGGTTCTGGTCTGGCAGCAGCTGTGTTCTGTATGAGCTGAAGCTGTCTAATGGTCTTTTTGGGGATCCCAGTAAGAAGTCCATTGCAATAATCCACTCTGCTGGTGATGAAAGCGTGAACAAGTTTCTCCAAGTCCTGTCTTGAGACAAAACTTCTGATTTTGGCTATATTTCTGAGGTGGTAGTAAGCGAATTTGCTTTTTGCTTTCACATGACTCCTGAAATTAAGGCCAGAGTCTATAATTTCTGACTTATTTTGCGTCTTTAGACCCCTAGATAAAAGTAAATGAAATTGTGTGTTCTCTACTACCAGCTTGCAGGTCCTGAGCTACGGGCTCGTATCGGCGTGGGACTGTTTCCACTGAGTGTTGGGAAGTGAACGCCTGGGTGTCCTTCGTAAGTCTACCTGCAAGTGGAAAACAAGGATTTGGCTGTGTACACACACGTCTCCTCCACCCGTCTGAACCTCGAATGGCTAAAGTCCTGTATATGCGTCCACCTGTTTGCCGTAAGTCAAACTTACCAGTATACTCACCTGTAAAACCACCTGTACGCCCAAAGCTAAAAGCCCCGTGTACTTCCCTGTGTGGCTCCTGTCAGCCCAAAGCTAAGAGCTCAGTATACTTACCTGTAAACACCCACCTGTACGCCCAAAGCTAAAAGCCCCATGTACTTACCTGTATGCCTCCTGTCTCCCCAAAGCTAAGAGCCCGGTATACTTACTTGTAAAAACCCACCTGTACGCCCAAAGCTAAAAGCCCCATGTACTTACCTGTATGCCTCCTGTCTGTCCAAAGCTAAGAGCCCAGTATACTCACCCGTAAAACCCCCCGTATGCTTAAAGCTTAACGCACATGTACCTACCTGTATGCCTCCTGTCTGCCCAAAGCTAAGAGCCCAGTATACCCACCTGTAAAACCTTGTGTACAGCCAAAGCTAAAAGCCTGCGTACTTACCTGTATGCCTCCTGTCTGCCCAAAGCTAAGAGCCCAGTATATTCACCTGTAGACCTCAGTGCACTTATCTGTATATTTTCTGTACGCCCGAAGCTAAGAGCTGTGATATGTACCTGCATGCTTACCTCGACAACTTCTGTACACCCAACGCTGAGAACTCAGTGTGCTGACCGTATACCTCCTGAACGTCTCAAAGCTAAGAGCCCAGTGCACTTACCTGTATACCCTCTGTACACCCGAACATAAGAGCCATTGTACTTACTTGTATACCTTTACCTGTTACATCCTCTTGTGAGTCCAGGAGTACGGGTCTGGAGAAAATCCCCTGCAGTTTACGGGTGAGAAGAGAAAGTCAAGTCTGGAGTACTTACCTGCAGTTCACGAGGCCAAATAAGAGACGTCCCCTTCCACGCCCCTTTTAAATCCAGGAGGACGAGCGCATCCATGTCAGCCCCCCTCCTGGTTCCAGAAGTTGCTTTTTTTTAGATCCCCTCTTTCCCCCTCCCCTTTTTTTCAATAAACCTTGTTAAATTTTATATCTCTCGTCTGTTTGTTCATTGGGGTGTTTTGGGACCTCCTCAGGGTGGAAACAGAGGGAGGAGCGTGACTCACGGTAGTGGTGGTCCGCTCCAACCTGTGAAAATTCCACCAACGGGGAACAGTCCAGAAGAAGGTGTGTCCTTTTGTGATGGCACCACAAGCCACCGTTCGCTTGCAGAGCGCAGATATCTGGAGTGCACATACGACCGAATAAGTGAGTGTAGGTATAGAGGTGCGAACTTGATGCGGGCAGCTACAGGGACCCAATGTAAATTGATAAGGAGGGGTGTGACATGTGGTCTCTTCGGTTCATTAAAGACCACTTTGCCTGCCACATTCTGGATAATCTGTAGAGGTCTGGCTGTGGAGGCTAGAAGGCCAGCCAGGAGAGCATTACAGTAGTCCAGTCTGCTTAGGACTAGGTCAAGGATTTGTATGCTCGGACAGAAATTATCTGATTTTCCTGATGTTGTAAAGGAAAAATTCACAGGATTGTGCAGTGTTAGCAATGTAATCAGTGAAGCTCAGCTGGTCGTCAATGATCACTCCAAAGTTACCGGCTGTCTGGACATGGATATGGTAGATGAGCCCAACTGAATAAGGTTGTGTTGTATTGTCAGGTCTGCCGAGATCACAAGCAGTTCTGTCTTTGTAAGGTTCAGCTGCAACATCACTCAAGGAGGCAGAAATCTGAGTGGAAACCGTGGAATCGTTTGGTTAAAATTAGTGCTGTCAAAATTAGCGCGTTAACGCATGCGATTAATTTGAAACATTTAACGCGTTAAAAAAAATTAACGCAATTAACGCGGTTGCAGTTTTTTTTATTTCCGGTTGTGGCCCATGTGTGTTCAACGTGCACAGAAATATGGATAAGACCAAGGAAGGAGTTTTAGACGGAAAGTTTCAATATAAAACTCTGCCGGATGGTTCTGTGGATAAAACAAAAGTAATCTGTGCATTTTGCAAAGCCGAATTTAATTACCACAGAAGTAATTCGTCTTTGGCATATCACTTAAAAGCAAAACACCCCACCGAAACCATCTCTACGGGGCCTCGCCAATGTAAATTGCAGGAGTGCGTTCGTGGTAAAATGACAAGATCTGTAAGTGATAAGGTAATGAATGCTTTGGTTAGTTGGATAGCTAAAAACTGCCGACCCATCAACATAGTAGATGACGATGGACTGCGGGACATCATAAGAACTGCATCCGGAGACGCCTCATACAATATGCCCTCAAGAGGAACCATCATGTCAAAAATACACACTTTGTATGACGATGAGAAGGCACGGAGGATGAACACATTACAGCAAGCGACACACATCGCACTGACAGGGGACCACTGGACTTCTGTGAGCAATGACAACTACTTAGGCATCACAGCGCACTTCGTTGATAAAGAATGGAAATTGCATTCATTCGCACTAACCGTGTCTAAAACTGAGGAACGACAGTACGCTGAGGCATGTGCGGATCATTTTCTCGATGTGGCAAGGGAATGGGAAATCGAGGACAAGTTAAGCACACTTGGCACTGACAGTGCTCGTAATATGGTTGCTGCCGCGAGACTACTTCCATTTGAACACCTGCCCTGCACGGCCCACATTTTGCAACGAACTGTCACAGTTTCCATTCACGGCAGTGGATTTGAAAGTGTCCTAGCTAAATGTCGCAAGATCGTTGGGCACTTTAAGCATAGTCCATCCAACGCTCACGAACTAATGGAACAGCAAGTTGCATGTGGACAGAAACAAGAATCTCTCGTTCAGGACGTTACGACTAGATGGAATTCTACCCTAGAGATGGCCAAGCGAATTCAGCGAAACAAATCTCCACTGACCACTACCCTGGCTCAGCAAAAGAGCAATGTTGCCATGTTGACTACACAGGAGCTCGCCAAACTGCAAAAGCTGGAGGAACTACTTGAACCTTGCAGGTAGATTAATATTATTTTTTCCGTCTCTTGTCTGTTTTCACTATCCCCCACCTGTGTGTGCCTGTGTGCCCGCTGCCAAGGCATGCTGCGTAAAACAAAAAAGTTAAGATTAGTGTAAAACATTATTAAAGGTGAAGAAGAAATAAATATGGTGTTGAACAATGTAATGTAAATAAAATACAATTGTGTGTGTGTGTGTGTGTGTGTGTGTGTGTGTGTGTGTGTGTGTGTGTGTGTGTGTGTGTGTGTGTGTGTGTGTGTGTGTGTGTGTGTGTGAGAGAGAGAGAGAGAGAATGAGTGAGTGTGAGAGTGTAAGTGTACATGTTACATACTGGCACAAAATTAGTTTCTTTGCATTTAATAGCAACATCTTGTGCTTTCCATTACAGATATGTAACTGAACTGCTGGGAGGAGAGCAGTACATCTCCTGCTCAGTGGTATTGCCAGCCTTGTGCCACTTGTTCAAAATTATGGAGTCCACAGAGGATGATCCAGCCTATGTAGTAAAATTCAAAAATGATTTTACTTCAGACCTATCTAAAAGGAAGGACAACACTAATCTCACATGGCTGAAGATCGCTACTGCAATTGACCCAAGGTTTAAAGACCTAAAGTGTCTTCCCAAAGATGAAAGGAATGAGGTGTGGGCTTCACTAAGCAAGCTGTTAATGGCACAGAGTCCTGGAAAACAAGAGTCTAAAGAGACAACAGACCAACAGCCACCAAAGAAGAGAAGGATCTCCGTCTTGCTGGTTTCTTCTGATTCAGAATCAGATGAAGAAGAAGAGTCCATAGAACAGTGTCTTAACCGCTACAAAGCAGAGCCCAAATTGCACATGGAGGGTTGTCCACTACAGTGGTGGAAAAAGAGAGAAGCAACACATGCAAGGCTGGCACCAATAGCATGCAAGTATCTGTCAACCCCTGCTACAACGGTGCCTTGTGAGAGACTGTTCTCACTCTCAGGTCACATCGTTCAAAAGAAAAGGGCCACATTGTCCCCTGATAATGTCAACAGACTGGTCTGTCTCAGCAACTGGCTGAATGTAAAGGAGGACTAAGCAAAATAGTTTTTACTTCATAATTAATGTTCTCAACTCTCAGCAATACAACGTTACAATGAGTACAATTGTTTGTATTCATTCCTTTATTATTATTATATTTTCCAATTTCCATATTTGCAATGACTATACTTTGGAATTTTTTTGCAGTCCACTTAGAATTCAACATGGAAATCATTTTTGTTTTTTATTTGCATTGATTGTTTTGAAATTCAAATGGCACTTACATGCCTGTTTTTATTTCTGTAATAAATATGGCTTTCAAGCCAACAGTTAATTTGGAGGATATTGATGGTTTATTGCAGGTATGTTGTTTACATGAGAAAATCTGTGTTACAAGTTAAACAAAAATTCCAATAAACAATCATATTTTGAATTTAAATAGTTTCTTTGTCTTGAGTTTACATTAATTATTTACGTTTTACATTTACATATCCAAAAAGTTTGTCTTTTAATTGCGATTAATCGCGATTAATTTCAAAAGATTGTGCGATTAATTAGTTAATTTTTTTTAATCGATTGACAGCACTAGTTAAAATAAGAGATGGAGTTGCGTGTCGTCAGCACAGCATTGGTAAGAAAAGCCATGTTTCAGAATGATATCCTAAGGATTCATTTCAATTCAATTAAATTTTATTTCACAATAGGTAATTGTTTCAAAGCACCTTACATTAATAGAAGCAGGGAAAAACACAGAAAATGTAAATATCATGAATGAAATAATTTGTAATTGTTTATTTAGTTTTCTATTGAAAATTATTTTCAAATACACAGGATTATTGTTCCATTTAAATACATTGTAAAACTTGAATTACAAAAAAGTTTTAAATATATCCATTATTTTTCATTTACAAAGTTACTTATTAATTTACATTTTTATGTTCAAATCATTAAATTGATTAAATTTGATTCTTTTTTAAGGGGCACTCTTGGTCCTCCATACATAATTATGAGACTTTAGGGTCAAACAATTGTAAGGGGAAAATATGTTTCTTCATGTGATTTTGTATGGGATACCTAATAGGATCATTGCTTTAGTGTTTTTGATCATCACTCAAAGGTTGCGTGAGATTATTCACCTTATTCCGCCACGCCCCTTTTTAATTCTTCGCTCTTCCGCATTTTGTCAACCGACTTCCGCTGCTAATATGGCACAGTGCATTCGGTGGTTAGTTTGGGGGTTAGAAGATTGTTTGTAGTTCACTATAACTTTAGCCAAATGACAAATATCGCTACTGCTGTTAATGTTTTAAATAAGGAGCACGGAGAAAACTTCATAAGACGCTCGGATAGTCTTATATCGTCCCATCAATCGAATTGCACAACATCTGATCACATTGTAAAGGTTTAATATAAATGCACAACATCTGATCACACTGTAAATGTTTAATAACTGCACAACATCTGATCACATTGTAAAGGTTTAATATAACTGCACAACATCTGATCACATTGTAAAGGTTTAAGATAATTGCAGAACATCTGATCACACTGTAAATGTTTAATATCACTGCATGACATCTGATCACATATGAAGGTTTAATGTAACTTTACAACATGTAAAGCAAGACCACCCTGCAATAAATTAAGACGCAGCTTTATCGGAGTCATCAGGAGCTGATCCCAAGTGTTTATCTGGAAGCTGTTGGTGTATGTACTGGTAAAGTGCTTGGCGACTGTGTAATGGATGCAATATCAACCCTGTGTAAAGCTGAACCAAAGATGGTTGTTTCTCAGCAGAGATGTGTACATTTCTGCCAGCTCAACACATTGAAGCAGTTTCTCGGACAGGGTTTACAGGACTAGGATTTAATTATATTAGGACATTTAAGTTTTTACAAGCAAACCCTACAAAAAAACAAGACTGGTGCGCATCTTGTGACAAAACAATGGCACTCATATATGTTGAGGTATGTCAGTAAAAGTTGTTTTTAAATTATTGTAGCTCAAATATGCATTTTAGCCTGGGACCAGGATAAGCCCTGTCAGGGAAACTGCACCATTGTTTTCCCATATCAGATGTAGGTTGCTTCAGGTTGAGTTGTGATTTTAAAGTGTAGTTGTGGTCAGAGACGGATGGATCCTCCCATTGTGTTTCTGCATCACAGTTTAGGAAGATGTTGATTGTATCATCCTCACAGTTGTCCACTGCATCACTAGTTGTAGTATTCACTACACATCAATGCATCTGTGAAAACAATATAACCATAAACAGTTTTATGTTAGTATTTAAAATAAACTTGCATCATAAGAATTAATATATAAATGGCACCCATACTTAAACAGAACAGTGTGTAAGAGAGAGATGCATTAAAACGAGACAGTAACATTATACACACAGCCTTTAACTTCAGTGTTAAATAATACGTTGTTTAATAGGTCAATATCTGAATGAGAAATGAACTGACATTCTAGCATCTGAAATCTCAGTAACTTGTAGGAATCACGTGGGCTACTGTAAGAATGCAATGTACTATAATATCTCGTTGTACTATCGTAAATATAAAAATATAGGTGGACAATTAAAACCATTCAAATAGTTGCATTTTATAAACTAATGTTACTGATCTTAAGTGTATTTGTAGAACGGACTTCACAAATCTAACTTTAGGCGAACGAGCACAAAGTTAGCTAAGATAGCTTACCTGAAACTGGCCACCTTTTCAACACCCGGCGTGGTTTAAAGTTACCGGAACATCGTAGTCGACCCATTACTTGGGATAAGGGTGTTCCTCGGTTGGCTTAAAATTTGTAAGAAAGAAACATAAAGGCGCTCGAGTGAGCTTTTTAAGCTTAACGCGTCGCCTTCAGTCACTGCCTCAGCTGCTCATCGTCTATGCGGCCGGAAGAACGTTGACAAAATGAGCGAAATGGCGCCGCCCTTGTTGTCGTGGAAAATAAGGTGAATAAGAAATAAGAACAGGACATGTTCATGGGATTAGCTTGGCATTTTAACAATGCTATCTAAAATAATAAGAGCTCTAGGAGACAATAAGGACAGTTGCAAGTTATAAACATATGTTATCCCGAACAGGTTTTCTGTGGTTAAAGTTTAGTTATCTTAGTTTAACTATCTATTGTGGTTATAGATCTAGTTTTGTTATGCATTACCAGACCATGCATTACCAGACACAGAGCAAGTCAACCAAACAGGCATATATGCATAGATAAATAAAAGGAATGAAGGGGAGTATAAATAGAAATGAGAGTTTAGTGTTAAATAACTCGAAAGCATTTTTCAAATGGGTTTGTAAGGAACCATATTGAATTGTTTCCTTTATAAAAGAAAATGAAAAATCTATTTACATTAAACACTAAGCTATTTTGTAATATTGTATTTATTTTTTATTTTTAATACCTTAAAATTGTAAATATACAGAAATGGTCTGCACAGTAGAAATTAGAAAATAATTATTTTTAATAACAAAGTTTGTTTTGACAATTGTTTTGCCTCACTTTTTGTCAGGTTTGTCTGTAAAAACTACCTAAATGTGATATAACTAAGGCCTTGTCCTGGATTAATCTAAACCCTGTCTGGAAAAACGCCCAAAAGTGCAGAGTAACTGTGCATTCATACCGCCACCGGCGAGAGCGTCAAAGTGGCCGGAAGACATTCATTTTCAATGAGAGCAGCGGCGCGTTAAGTCCTTGTCATCCTTCATGTTTAGGGCATAGAGCAAGCCAAAGACATAAATGCATTAATAAAATCTCACAAATTTTCCAGCACAACCTGCTCATTGGAAAGGGATCTTGACATGGAAAAGCGCGGCAGCTATACCGGGACCATACCTGTAAGGCTGAATAGGCTAAATAAACAAAACAAGCCAACGAGCATCAAGTTCGCAGTATCGTTATTCCACATCACTGAATTCAATGAATTACATAAATACAGGAGCAGCATATAGCGGACTCTCACGGCTGTAGACGATAATGTTGTCTTTTGGTTCATATATGTCAAAAGAATTCATACTGACTTACAAGTCGCGTCACTAGCCAAACTATGAAAAAAAGTGTGACTTATAGTCCGGAAAATACAATACCTAGCGAGCAGCTGGCGTCCGGCACACAGGTTGTGGAAGATATCTAAATAACTAGGCGAGCAGCAATAAACGCAGCATTCTTGTAGTCACATATTGCAGTACCCAACAAGCGGACGAGGTCCGGTGTTAAAACTATGGGTGTCAGGGCTCGTACGTTGGACAGCACAAAGCATAAAGTCCAATGAAACGGCAGAGCGGCGGAGAGGAGCTCACTCAGTGCTACCGGGCAGCGGTCACAAACGGGAGACAGTAGAGCATAAGACCGGCAGGGCAGAGAGAGGTGTCCTAATGAGAGGTGAACGAGAGAAAGCAGACAGAGCAGGCAGAGCAAAAAATACAAAAAGGTCAAAAATGTATAAATCCAACAAAAACGGCGAACACGACATGACAAGAATAAATCAACATAACAATGACGAACTCGCAAGGAGCAACAAAACACAGAGAGCTTAAATACCAAACGAATGGGGAGACAAATGAGAAACAGGTGGATGTCGCAGGTAAATGAAATCAGTGATAATGAGATCACTCCGGTGGCAGACGCGCACGTGAGAACTGTCAAAACACAAAACACACACACACCAAAAACAAAAGAAACGGAACAGACGAAAGACCAAAGTCATGACAATGGGAGATAATTCAACTGTAGTAAACACATGACTTAAGCATCCAGCGAGCAGACAGTTTCCGGCGCCAAGGATGCAGGAAATAATTTGAGTAACCAAGGAGTAGTACTGTACGCGGTACTCTTGCAGTAAATCCACAACTTAAACACCCAGCGGGTGGAGAGCATTCGCCACTATGATATTCACAAAATAGTGGTGTGGTAGCACCACCCCACACACGCCCTAATAAAATAACAAACCAGGCACTGGAGGTAGAGGGCGTACTCACCGAAAGCACTTGGAAAGCCAAGGAGAAGACATGCAGATTGTAAAACCTAGCAAAGGTGTTCTGAGATGACCAATCAACAGTCAAGCAAAAATCCTGGATAGATGCGCCTTTAGACCAAGCCCATGGAGCTACGATCGCTCTCGTAGAATAGGCTCTAATATCCAAAGGGCACTCCACTCCCTGGCTATTGTATGCCAGTGAAATAGTATCAACCTCCCAATGAAAAAGTCTTTGTTTGGAAACAGGTTATCCTTTAGCGCTGCCCCCATAACAAATAAACAGCTGCTCCACTGTCTGGAACGGCGCCAAGCAGTCGATATAAGCCTTGAGGGCTCTCACCAGGCAAAGCTCACTCTGGACTAGTGCATCCGTAGACGCCGCGCTGTCAAAGGAAAAAGCGGAGATTGAAATAACATGTGCTCTAAATGGCGTATATAGTGATTTAGGCACATAACCTGCTCTGGGTTTCAGCGTAATGTTGTAGTCTACAGGTCCAAACTGTAAGCATTCAGCATTCACAGAGACCCCACGACATCTCCTATTCGCTTAGCATAGCTTAGCTTCAGCGTATCAAGCACACTTTGCAGCAGTCAGTGGTTCCCGCACACACTACACACGTGAAGTTTCCACTTCTCGAGCCGTTCGCCTGAGATCTCAAGGTCTGCACTTCATCTTGCCAGGGACATGCGTCGCTCTTATTAAAAGGAGATGATGATCCTCCTACAGCAGCATCATCTCTGCCTGTCTGAACAGAGGCCTGGAGTGCACCGCTCCCTGGCAATTGATGTATGAGACTACCGTAGTGTTGTCCGCCCTGACAAAAACATGATGGCCCCCGATCAACATCATAAAGCTCTGCAGTGCTAGATAGATGCTATGAGCTCTAGGCGGTTAATATGCCATGACCACTCTGTCTGCGACCAGGAGCCCGAAGCTGAAACGCCATTGCATAGGGCTCCCCAGCCCGTTAGCGACACCTCCGTCATGACCACTTTCTTCCTTGTGACCAACCCAAGATGGGCACCCTCACTGAATAGCTTGGGATCGAACCAGGGTCAGAGCACTCGCATACATCCATTCGTAACTGTAACGTGCACTCTTCCCAATATCCATATCCGTTTTATTACCCCGTTTCCTGAAGGATTCCTGCCAGGGGCTCTTATGACGCACCACCACGTCAGTTCTCGCTGCGAGGGTCGTCGTCACGAGGGGTTGCACTGCCGGCCGGCGTGGCGCAGATTTGGAGCGATGTCTTGACAGCAGCGGTCACACCAGGCCATGAGACGCAGGGCAGCGAGGCAGGAAGTCACCGCTCCGTTTCTTCCGAGAAACGCTCCGTGATGGTGTCCACCACACCGTCGAACAGGCCAGATGGAGAAACGGGTGCGTTGAGCAGCGTCTTCCTGTCGACCTCTTTCAGTGAGATATAACCACAGCTGGCAATTCATCACCCATGCTGCCTCCGATGGCTTGCGCTGACTACTTTGTAGCCTTCAGCGAGAAGTCTGTAGCTGCCCTCAGATCCCTGAAGGTGTTTAAATACATGCTGCCCTCATCCAGGGCCTTCAGCACCTGCGCCTGGAAAATCTGCAGGACCGCCATGGGTGCGTTTGTTGCAATGGAACATTCTATTGTGTTTTGCCTCTTGGTACTTCTATACTCTTTGGTGATATGTAAGGATACAATGTTTACATGATACATTATTAATAGGTAAAGGGTAAAGCTGATTGGTGGGTTCTTGTCACATGACCTGCAGTGCAACATTCTGAACTTGAACAATTTTCAACTCAATGCAGTGCCGGCATACCTGAAAAAAAACAAAGAGTATGTTGCACCACGTCGCTCTCCCTACTTGAGCGCGCTTGCCGCGTGTCTTAATTTAAAATAACATAATTTTGCAAGTAAAAGACGTGACATGTAAATGGCCCCTAACACAGCTGGATCTCTAAAATTCACAATAGTATAAAACTATTACATAGTCCTAATAATTCATTAACAATCACAAAAGGATAAAATAAAGCAGTGAGTGCACTGCTAAATTCTTATCAAATAATTTCACTCCATCCATCCATCCAACCAACCGTTTCCAAGAGGGCTCATCGTATGCAAGGCTACGGGAAGGTTGGAGCCTATTCTAGCATCTCAGGCCACAAGCAGGGTACACCCTGTATAGATGATCAATCCATCACAGGACACACATTTGAATTCTTTATTTGAACCCACCAATCATATTTCTTTACAGACAGGATTCAAATATTTCTCAAGGGTGAACTACATCATTGACACAGCCAGTCTTACTGCAGATACAGAACTTTGCATGTTGTTCAGATTTTTCCTTAGTTAGCCCTGCCAGTCGTAACCCACTACTAGTTGATCAATACTACCAACCTACATGCATAGGAAAACTCCCGGTGTTTCGGATTGCCAGTCCATTTGCATTTACTTTTTTACATTTGTCTATGTTGCTGTACTATTGTGCACTTTCCCTCCAACTAAAGACAATTGAGAAATCCCTAGCCCTTCACATAAACTCACTAAATAAAGGGGTAAGTGAAAGTGTAGGGGTAAGGGGTAGAAATGGGATTGGGCCTACATGTGTCTATTATTTTTTCTTTTACAAAGTTATTTATTTACATTTTTATTTTCAAATCATCAAATTACTAAATTGAATCTTTCTTTTATTTTTAAGCGGCACTCCCGGTCCTCCACATGCTACCACTATTTGTTAAAAAGCACTGTATGTACCTGCATCATCATCCTACTTTCTTGTAAAAATGTTCTGTAAAATATATAACCTTGATATCTTTAATACTGACTGAGGTCATGTCAAAGATTAAAATCAATATCACATCAATGACCGAAATCAAACTTTGATGCTCTAATTACATTATGAGACTTTAGCCTGGATTTCACCTGTTATAGGATTATTGCTTTAGTGTTGTTAATCATAAATAACTCGATGGTTGCGTGCAGGTATAAGACCTGGACGTGTTCCTTTCCATTTCATGGGTTTAGCTTGGCATTGTGTAAATGCTATCTAAAATAATAAGAGATCTAGGAGACAATAAGGACAGCTGCAAGTTATGAACATTTGTATTTCCAAACAGGTTTTCTGTGTTAAAAGTTTAGTTATATTTAGTTTTAAAAAACATGCAAACAATTTTCAGTAACAGAATAGAAACAATGTCCCTTTCACTATCTATTGATATATTGATGCACAGATAAGTAAAGGAATGCTGGTGAGCATTGATAGAATTGAGAGATTTTGATATGGTAATTGACAATTAAGATGTCTTTTATTTACCAGGTTGGTGAGGATAAACACACACACCAGAGATATGCAGATGGTGGTTCCAGGGGTGGGTTTCAGGTGAGTATTATTGTAGAGGAGTTGGGTAAAGTTAGAGGATATGGGGTGAGGGTATGGAGAAAGCAGGTAAGGAGTATTAATGAGTAAAGAGTCCTTTTCCATAACAGAAACCAGATGATGTGGCAGAGGGAAGTGTGTGCTTAAATAGTACTCTTTGTGTATGATGGGTGCACCAGGTGCATGTGATTAGAATTCTGGTGATTTAGTGCACTGAGTGGTGAGAGAGCCTGGTGTTAATGTGACTTGTATCTTTAATTATAAAACTGTTAGTTCCAATCCTTGATTCTGATTGGTCAATAGGTGTGCTTTATTCACGATAAAACACTGCTATGACCGCTTCACCCAACGGTTCTATTTAATATCACTGCGCCCTTAGCAACACATAAACATATAATGAGACAAAGTCTGAGAACAGTTTGTTGTTTTTATTTGAGCTTTCATGTTGTTGTTCGCAGTCAGGGACTATTTTTTCTAGTGGAAGGAATGCTTTTATTGATTTAACTTCATGAAAGTTGCACTAATATTTTTTTTTACTTTAATATTGTGTGGTAACTGTTTTATAAAAGCAATAAGGTACTTGAGGCAAGTGCTGTATCGTGAATAAGTAACGGCTGAAGGGGTTGCAGGCACTCCGCTTCGCGTCGTGCCTAACAACGCCCTTCAGCCGTTACTTATTCACGATACAGCACAGCCTCTCGTACCTTATTGCTTACTTAACCATCTGAAATAAACATATTTTTACCTTCATTTTAAGGGCCAGATTTACTAACAGCTTGTGCCAACGCACGCCATCATTTTGGCGATAAATAACGATGTTGATATTTACTAAAGATGCGCAATGGATAATTAGCACTGAAAAGGTGTTTAGTGGTTATTGGCAAAAATATAATCAGTCACAAAAATAAAATTCGATATTGGCAGATATTTTTGCTCGTTTTTAGCACAAATTCACTAAAATTTGATATTTTTTGTCTAATAACTAGACTTATTTTTTTGGGTCATTTTGCTCATGAAGAAAAGACATCTTAGTTTAAGAATTTTTAGATATTTGTACCGAAAACAAGACAAAAATACTAAGTAAGAAAGTCATTTTTTGCAGTGTGTGGTCCTGCCTGTGAAAACTCAGCTGAAATAATTTTATTTTACTACACAAAAAATAACCTCGATATGTGTAATATAGACTAAGGTCATGTCAAAAATTAAAATCAATATCACATCATTGACCGAAATCAAACTTTGATGCTCATAATTAGATTATGAGACTTTAGCCTGGATTTCACCTGTTAAAGAATCATTGCCTTCGTGTTGTTGATCATAAATAACTTGATGGTTGGGTGCGAGTATAAGACCCGGACGTGTTCCTTCCCATTTCATGGGTTTAGCTTGGCATTTTGAAAATGCTTTCTAAAATAATAAGAGATCTAGGAGACAATATGGACAGTTGCAAGTTATTAACATATGTATTCCCAAACAGGTTTTCTGTGTTTAAAGTTTAGTTATCTTTAGAAATGGCCCTCATTTATCATTCTCGAGTAGAAACGGGTGTATATGTTGGCTTAAGATTATGTGTACACTCCTCTCACCGCCTGATTTATGAAGCTGTGCGTACCTTTGAAATTCAGGTGTAAGCAATACCTGCCCTTCATAAATGCCGCCGCTGAAAACGACCGTCATTAGAATAACACGCCCATATAAATTCAAGTCTCCGCCTCCCCCACGACCTCATTTTACAACATGGACACACAGAAGACGGCAAAGAAGAGAAACTGGGGAAGTGGAAAGAAACAAAATTGTTTTATTTGGGAGTTTAAAAAGTGGGATTAAAGACACATTAATAATTTCATGACAATTTGTAATATTTTTATTATTAATGACGCTTATTGATATTTAGAAGAATAATTATTTATTATTATTATTATTATTATTATTATTTACTGTTGCCTACATCTAAATTCTAAGTCTGCTTAATGGTTTGGTTAAGTTTTTTTTAAATAATATTTTAAAATGATGTAGTAACTTTTGTAGTGTGTTGTTCTGTATTTACATACAGTTGTTTGTTAGCTATATCTTAGATCCAGTTTGACATGGAGCTCCGGATATAATTCAAATTAACAATTTGTTTCCACGACATCCACATGTTTTACGAAGCTAATTCATAATTTGAAGTAATAATAATTGTAATAGTAATTACAAAATATAATAATTAATTCCAAGGAACAAACTGTTGAATATTGGGAACGAATTCTTAATTTATGGGCATACTTTAGACTAAATAAGAAAAAGAAGTGTCCATAACTAGCATAAAAGATAATTCGTGGCCATGATTTTGTCCGGATGTCATCATGATCGGATTTATGGCTCCATTCAACACAAGCATTTTACCTTACCTCATCTGTATTTATTTATCATCAAATGGTATGTAACTAGCTTACCTTTTGATGCATTACCATGTTTTCGTAGCACATCCTTGTGCTTTCTTGCAATGTGCCGCTTCAGATTCCAGGATGAATATTTGCTAACTTTTACAGTTTCTCCGCAGTCCCTTTCAATTTTTTCTTCCTGCTCAATCTTAACTTTGATTTTTACTTTACATTTATGTATAAGGCTTGAATTCCATAACGTTTTGCTAACGAGTTCTGGGTTCAACGAGCGGTGCTGAGTGAGCGGAATTTTCGGAAAGGCGCTCTGATGGTAATATTACTGCTCCTCTCCCACTAATCTCCGTTCACATGCTTTGCCCTGAAACATCAGGTAAAGCTCACAGGCTCTCAACTGAAGGAATACATATGCCTACAAATCAAATGCTTTCGTAAAGTCACACCAATTAAACATTGAAGTTCATGTTGCAAAAAAAAAAACACTGAAGTTTATAATTGCTATGTTGTTGTCGTTTTTTTACAGTGGGTCATAATATATCATATACTATTTTAGTTTGTCAGTGCGTTTTTTGTGTTAGGAACTTTTTTCGGCGCATTTCTGCACTAACTCAAAACGTGCGAACACCACCTCCTGAGCTGGCGTAGGATTTGAGCGTGCCTTACGCCAACGTCCATATTGATAAATCTCAAAGTCACCGTGGTTTTGGGTGTACGCTGGAAATTTGGTGTACGCACTTTTCATAAATGAGGGCCAATGTCCCTTTCCTTATCTATTGATCTATTGATGCACAGATAAGTAAAGGAATGCTGATGAGCATTGATAGAATTTAGGGTTTTTATATGTATATATGTATGTATGTTTTTTATATATGGTAATTAATAATTAAGATGTCTTTTATTTACCAGGCTGGTGAGGACACGAGGACACACACACACACACACAGGAGATGAAAGTGTGATTGAAACAGTGCTCTTAGGTCCCTACGCTGACACAGGGAGAACATGCAAACTCCACAAAGAAAGGCCAGCCGACCCAGCCGGGTCTCTTTTCTTAATCACACACCAGCCCAGAACCTCCACATCCAGCATCTTCACCTCCAAGATCGTCAGAGACCAGCCACCCAGACAGCTGCTGCAATAATCGATTTGCATAACTGAAGAATTTCTGCAAAAACTGTCAAAAATCTCTCACTGAAGCTCATTTGCATGCTTGTTGTCCTCATCTGGGTCTCGACTTGACTGCAGTTCATTGTCATAACCGACCTGAATGAGCACTGCGTAAGGCGAATGGTGGTCCCACCAGATACTGACTGGTTTTCGGACCCCCTAATACAGTAAAACTGTACATTTTAGAGTGGCCTTTTATTGTGGCCAGCCTAGGGCACACCTATGCAATAATCCTGCTGTTTAATCAACATGTTGATATGCCACACCTGTGAGGTAGATGAATTAACTCAGCAAAGGATAAGTGCTCACTAACACAGATTTGTGAACAATATTTGAAAGAAATAGCCCTTTTGTGTACATAGAAAAAAATCTTAGATCTTATTATTAATAGTGGGAAATAATCAGTTTTTACAGTTCTGTCATCGTTCGCCAGACGTTCTGCTTCAGTTTGGGTTTATTAACCCTTTAGTTTCACTTCATCACACAGCTAGGGTGACCAGACGTCCCGAAAAATTCGGGACAGTCCCGAAATCTAAGCTGCTGTCCCGAATCCCGAATCCTGCTCTAATTGTCCCGAAAATCATACTGAAGCTAAATGTTAATCCCGAATCCCGCTATAATTTCCCCGAAAATTAAAGCAAAATCTTGAGTAGTAGTTGTCTGATAAAACATGAGCGAGGAGGTTAAGTCATCCTGCAGCCAGCCCCCGCCGGCTGCTCATTGGCTGCAGCCCGCCGCCGCCGGCTGCTCATTGGTTGCAGCCCGCCGCCGCCGGCTGCTCATTGGCTGCAGCATCTTGTTTTTATACTGTAGGATCTCATTGTGCTCGCAGCAGTTAAAACCTCCGCGAAATATGCTGACGTTGTATTGTTTCTATAAATTTATCTAATTCATCTATATGCAGAAAGACAATAGGACCTTTTGTTTTATAGAGTTG
Source organism: Misgurnus anguillicaudatus (assembly GCF_027580225.2). NCBI lineage: Eukaryota > Metazoa > Chordata > Actinopteri > Cypriniformes > Cobitidae > Misgurnus > Misgurnus anguillicaudatus. Next base: position 9,255,684 of record NW_027395279.1, read on the forward strand.
ACTAAGAGAGCAAAAGTTGCAGCAGCCGCGAGGACAGTTGAAAGTGCAGGCAGTGACAGTCAGTCGCGTGAAGGAGTCAGATTGGTCGAGGGCAGGCAAGGCACTTTGTTAAAAATACTTCTATACTTATTATATAAAAAAATACTTCTATACGTATTATATAAATTTATACGCATATGTAGGCTACTTATATTAATAAAAATATGATTAGTTCAGTAACTTCAGTTTAAAAATTCCTTATTTTTATTATTAAGTAAAATAAAGAAAACTATTATTGTATGAATGAACTATTATTGTATAAAGTATAAAATACTATACGTATATATAAATGTATTTATATGCATATGTACTTATATTAATATGATTGATTCAGTTTGAAATTCATTGTCTTTTATTATTACATAAAATTAATAAATAAAACTATTATTGGATTAACCCCCCCCCCCCCCCACACACACACACCGTTACGTCTGCCCCCCCCCCCGTCCCGAATTTCAGCCAATCTCATCTGGTCACCCTATCACACAGCTATTCCCGTTAAAGGTATCTGTTAAAAATATTCTAGTATGTGTTCATTTCTGTCATAGTTTCTTCAAAATTAAGTTTTATGTTGGGTGTTTTTAATTTTCACTTCGACTCTCCTGAAAAGTCCGCTCCCCTTCTCACTCTTATAATGGGAGAGGCAGGGTGTTACTGCGCCGAGTCGAAGTACTCCCAAAAGTGCTATTACGCCATAAAATATAGTTCCTCTTTTAAATCCGCTAAGAAGCACTTTGGTCAACATTCGTGTTGTGTAAAGGTGCTATATAAATAAAAAACCTTGACCTTGACCTTAAGAAAAGCGCTACGTTTTATTTTGTACCACCAAACTTGCTCGTATAACTACTCGTCTTAAATAGGAAAAACGTTGATGTGTTTGGTCACTTCTAACTTTATCTAAATGGTACCATTGAATGAATGGGGCTAAGCTAAATGCTATCGAAGCGTCGCAGCGCGCTCCAGCGCTTACGTGCACGCACACAGATGATAGAGGGATGTATCAACAATTCTTAGTTAAGGTAATAATATATTTTAATATTGAAAATGAGTAGACTATTCCTTTAAATTGTTTTTATATCTCTATATGTAAAGCCTTTGAATTACCTCTGAAATGTGCTATACAAATAAACTTGCCTTGCCTTCTTTACTGTATGCACAAAAGTCTTTATTAATATTATTATTGAAATACTGATGGCACATGGACCTTTTTGGTTTGTGAAAAACAAACTGCAGTTTATGGGACAGTCACAAGCCTCCCGGTTTTAATCAAAAATATCTAAAAATGTGTTCTACTTGGTGGTTGAGAACGACACAGGGGTAAGTGTCTTGTGATGAAATTGTCATTTTGGGGTGAACTAACATTTAAGGGTTTAAACTGCTCAAATACACCATGTGTTGATTTAATAGGGTCTTTAGGGCATGTAAAATAAAATGTTTTGATTAATACATTACTTAAAAACCATGCCAAAACGCTACATTTCTTACGTTCTTCACAAACAATAGATGAGTTACTAAAACTTTAGCACATTGGTTCCAGATTAGTCAATGGCATGCCTTTATTCACTATTAGTCTAGAAACTAGTACAAAATTTGTGCACCACTAGAAATAATATTTATTTGCAGTTATATTATTGTTCACCTTTAAGAAAACAATTCATACAGCAACACTAACTGGATGAGTTGACTCTGGATATGTGAACAATGCTGTTGCAGATCAGTTGCAAAACCTGTCTGGGAACACGTGCATTTCTAGATATGTGAAATTGTCCTTGTTATGTCTTGTTTCAGAGTGTAAGCTTTTAAAATGCCAAGACATTCACACATGGAAAGGATTGGATCAAGTTCAGCCATTATAAGCTCCCCTTTTTTTAAGTCTCTGTTATAGTGAAAATGGCTCTACAATTCAAAGGTATGTAGAAGAAACATTAACATTTATTTATACATTTGTGTATTACATTTTGACCGTTTTTTCTTGTAAGCAGAAGAGATTAGGATCGTCATGGTGGGGAAAACAGGGGTTGGGAAGAGTACAGTCTTGTTCAAAATAATAGCAGTACAATGTGACTAACCAGAATAATCAAGGTTTTTAGTATATTTTTTTATTGCTACGTGGCAAACAAGTTACCAGTAGGTTCAGTAGATTCTCAGAAAACAAATGAGACCCAGCATTCATGATATGCACGCTCTTAAGGCTGTGCAATTGGGCAATTAGTTGAATTAGTTGAAAGGGGTGTGTTCAAAAAAATAGCAGTGTGGCATTCAATCACTGAGGTCATCAATTTTGTGAAGAAACAGGTGTGAATCAGGTGGCCCCTATTTAAGGATGAAGCCAACACTTGTTGAACATGCATTTGAAAGCTGAGGAAAATGGGTCGTTCAAGACATTGTTCAGAAGAACAGCGTACTTTGATTAAAAAGTTGATTGGAGAGGGGAAAACCTATAAAGAGGTGCAAAAAATGATAGGCTGTTCAGCTAAAATGATCTCCAATGCCTTAAAATGGAGAGCAAAACCAGAGAGACGTGGAAGAAAACGGAAGACAACCATCAAAATGGATAGAAGAATAACCAGAATGGCAAAGGCTCAGCCAATGATCACCTCCAGGATGATCAAAGACAGTCTGGAGTTACCTGTAAGTACTGTGACAGTTAGAAGACGTCTGTGTGAAGCTAATCTATTTTCAAGAATCCCCCGCAAAGTCCCTCTGTTAAAAAAAAGGCATGTGCAGAAGAGGTTACAATTTGCCAAATAACACATCAACTGGCCTAAAGAGAAATGGAGGAACATTTTGTGGACTGATGAGAGTAAAATTGTTCTTTTTGGGTCCAAGGGCCACAGGCAGTTTGTGAGACGACCCCCAAACTCTGAATTCAAGCCACAGTACACAGTGAAGACAGTGAAGCATGGAGGTGCAAGCATCATGATATGGGCATGTTTCTCCTACTATGGTGTTGGGCCTATTTATCGCATACCAGGGATCATGGATCAGTTTGCATATGTTAAAATACTTGAAGAGGTCATGTTGCACTATGCTGAAGAGGACATGCCCTTGAAATGGTTGTTTCAACAAGACAATGACCCAAAACAGACTAGTAAAAGGGCAAAGTCTTGGTTCCAAACCAACAAAATTAATGTTATGGAGTGGCCAGCCCAATCTCCAGACCTTAATCCAATTGAGAACTTGTGGGGTGATATCAAAAATGCTGTTTCTGAAGCAAAACCAAGAAATGTGAATGAATTGTGGAATGTTGTTAAAGAATCATGGAGTGGAATAACAGCTGAGAGGTGCCACAAGTTGGTTGACTCCATGCCACACAGATGTCAAGCAGTTTTAAAAAACTGTGGTCATACAACTAAATATTAGTTTAGTGATTCACAGGATTGCTAAATCCCAGAAAAAAAAATATTTGTACAAAATAGTTTTGAGTTTGTACAGTCAAAGGTAGACACTGCTATTTTTTTGAACACACCCCTTTCAACTAATACCCCAATTGCACAGCCTTAAGAGCGTGCATATCATGAATGCTGGGTCTTGTTTGTTTTCTGAGAATCTACTGAACCTACTGGTAACTTGTTTGCCACGTAGCAATAAAAAATATACTAAAAACCTTGATTATTCTGGTTAGTCACATTGTACTGCTATTATTTTGAACAAGACTGTACATCTGGAAACACCATCCTTGGACAGGAGGTTTTTCAAAAAGAAACAAGCTCCAAGTCTGTGACCAGGGAGTGCAAGAAGGCTACTGAAATTGTTGATAATAAAGAAATCACAGTGGTGGACACTCCTGGATGGTCTGATGAAGAGCTTATAAAGGAAGCATTTAAATGCATTGACATGTCCTACCCTGGACCGCACGTCTTCCTACTTATTCTGGCAATTGGTCGTTTCACAGAGGAAGAGAAAGAAGCAGTCCAGAAAATACAGGAGGTCTTTGGTGAAAATGCCATTAAATACACAATGATTCTTTTCACAAGAGGAGACGATCTAGAGGACAAAAGTATCGATGAGTATATAAGAGAGGCTGAAGTAGATCTTAAAGCTGTAGTTGACATGTGTGGAGGCAGATATCATGTTTTCAACAATAGAGATAAAAGCCATCAACAAGTGTCAGCACTCATCCAGAAGATCCAAAATATGGTGAGAGACAACAATGGTCAGTACTTTTCCAACAAAACATACGAAATTCTGGGAGAACATAAAAAAACTCAAGGTGATTTACAACAGCAAATGCAAGCTGCTGAAAAAGAGAAAGATATTAACATTGCCGAGTTTCAGAGAATGATGGAAGTGTTTGATCAAGAGATGCAGCAGCTGAAATTGAGGGAATCGCAGCTGCAAGAACAACTGAGAAGCCTGGAGACTAAAAATACTGATAGGATAAGTTGTATGCGGACGGAGCTGGAAGAACAAAAACAGAAAGAAGAGAGATTAAAGCAACAGTTTAGCTTGAAGGAAGCAGAGCTAAAAAGTATCAATGAAAAGCATAACCACATAATGAATGAAAAGATTCAGAGGTTGCACATGGAGAACCAAAACATCTTAACAAAAATACAAGAGCTGCAACTAAAGCAACAGCAACCATTCTCAAAAGCTGCCTTGAACAATATTCGCTGCAATATTTCATAAAAACCTCTCTTAATCTATTCTAGACCATTTAACCAGGTTTGAAAAAAATGCACACTCCAATATTAATGAAACATCTGACACAATTATAAATGTTATACTATTTACAAGTATAATAGTAATTGAATAAAAGTATTTTGTAATAAGCAAAATTTGACCCCCATCATCTGTCTGTAAAGAATCGAGTTCTTTAGTATGATTGTGTGTACATTTATTGATTTGTCTGCAAAGTATGTATTACAATGTTTATAAATGAAATGTTTAATCAGCAAAAGCAAATTCTAATAAACAAAAAATGTAAAATACCCAAATATATGTATCAACTGTTTATAAAATATATCTGAAGACTAAAGATGGTTTTGTCAATACACAGAGCCGTAAAAGATAAATGTTACTGCAAATGTATTTATATATCAAATTTTGTATTATCTACTTTAATAATCAATAAAAAATAATCAATAAAAGTTTGGGACAGTATACCTGGACAGTATCACTGGGAATCCAAAAACAGGCCCAATAAAAATTTTATTTGTCAGGGATGCCAAGCCCTTTTTTGTGCATTTTGTGTACAGGTATGCATGTCCATAGACAGCATTGTTTGAAAAAAAAAACTTTCATGTGTGTATTTAAGTTATAAACCCGGCCTTTATGAGTGTTTTTTTTTGTCTTTTCCTCCCTATTAAGAAAACATGACTGCTAAACTGATAAGATTAGACATTTACCTTTCAATTTTGATTGTTCCCATTCGTAAAGGCTTTGTATAGACATTTCACATGAGGTAGCCAAAGCACTTGTGACTTCTATACATACATGAATGAATGCAAGCAAACACTATTACTGAATATCAGGCATTTCAACGTGATCTCATGAGAATACGTGTGTATTTTTACGTTTCAGTGTGGTTGTACAATACGTACATTTACTTACGTTTAAAACACACTGAAACGTACAATATCGACGTTTTGACAGGACTAATACGTAAATTATTTACGTATTTACAGCTTTACAAACGTACAAATTTGTAAGTAAGTTATTCCTATTCATAAATATTAAAATCGCGGGCATTGGCGTTTCTTACTCATAACAATGACATGTTTTCAGTCATATTTTCTGACTCATTAAGACAGTTTACCCATTTACCTAATGAAATTATTACGATATTCAGAGAATTTCACAATATTTAACATTTTAAAACTTTAAAATGAATAGCATTTCTGCATTTATAATTAGTTTGTTTGCCATGACACACAAAAACGCGATTTCTCCTGCTGTCTTACTACTAAGCAATAATTACATCAAAATACAACATAAATTCACAAAAGATGTTACTTTTATTCATTTGCTATAATCGACATCTTTAAATTTCATACGATTGCGAGGAACAGATCCAAATTCAGCCCTTTATCCAGCGATCTTTATCCGAGTTCTCATCAGCAACCGTAACGTCAGATCGTGCGTTCGTTAATGTGAATTCAAACATCCCGCCTCAAGAAGCTTTACGACACATTGTTTTACGGCAGTGATATCAAAAGCTCATTGGCTCTTTGATTGCCACGTGACATATTTGCGTTATTTCCATTTCCGCTGGTGTACGTTTGAAATGAAAAAGCGCGCCGTGATTAATAACTTTAATACTTCTCTTTACTTTACTTCATATACTCCAGAGAGGACCGCGGCTGCAGCACATCGTCATTTTAACTACTTTTGGTACTGATTTTAATATTTGCAATAAATAAGTTGTGATTACATCTGTCTCTTATGATTTTTGAAACAGTAACGTTAAATGATTTTAATAAACTGTTTTGCGTAGGACTGTGGCACCTTAAAATATCTTTTGAATGCTATATTGTTACTAATATGTTCCTAAACATATCTCTCCGTTACGTTGCATAATATAAAAAGAATACATTACGTATTTAAACATTTTGTATAAAAACAGTTTGGGTTTAGGGTAAGGTTTGGGTTCAGGGTAAGGTTTGGGGTAGGGTTAAAGTGGTAACATATCGCAAAAATGGTTAAAAGTATTATACAGCAATCTTTATGGAATGAAAGATACGTAAAAGTTTTACGTTTTTCAGCTGTCAAAACGTAATAATGCTACGTTTAAATGTTGTAAATACGTCTACATTGTACATTTAGCATCTATTTAAACGTACAAAAAATATGTTTTTGTTTTTTAAAGTTACATGTAAATACTACGTATTAACAGTGGACCAGGCTGGGCATTTACAAAGCACATGCAATAATTAACAGTCTGCCGCTTGATTTTTCAGCAAAGACAGCTCCCGTAAGTGTACGGCCCAAACAAACGACCCAAGAATAGTTTGGGACAAGAAGAGAGAAAGAATGAGGATTAATATGGGTGTTGCATTATCTGGATGAAGAGAGCTTCGCGACAACATTTAACTAGATAGAGATGCTGATCTTGCTTGTGTTTTACGCAAAAAGTTGAGCTGTTTTGATTTGTAACCCTTTAAAAATCTTATGCTATTATATCGATCACAAGATTATTTTTAGACTATAATCAGTGCGTCTTCGAGCAGACGATAAAGTGCACATCAAGAGGTATTGTCCTGCAATATAACATAACACACAACATTCAATTGTGTCGTGTCAAAATGGTAATTTTCAGACATTTACTAAGTCCAGTATTGGATAGAGTTTTGTACCGTAGCAGCTACAGTGCAGCTTTTATAATTAACATCATAACCTTGCAATAAGATTTGTACTGTCAATATGTGAAAAATCATAGATTGTAAGTTTGAACACATTCTGTGCTTTGTTAACACACCATCGAATTGGACTAATACTGTAACATCTATGACTAACAATTTAGTTTTGAACATTACATGAAACTTTACATAATGAAATAAAACGATGTCATCAAACGCAACATTTATAAAACTTGATAACTTTACCTCATGTGTTAACATGATTTCTCATTCCTATCTGATTGATGGCCATCAGCGGTTGAATTAAAGACAACAAATCCCATAATTCCACGCTGCTTCAGAGCGTCAGTAATCTACGTCATTGTTATTGTTTTGATTTGGCGCCCTCTAGCGGTGAATTCTACATATTGCACCTTTAAAAAGCATGCTTTTATTAGTGTTAATTAGTGTTGATACTCAGGGGCAGGTCTAGACAATTTTCCAGGGGGGGCCAGGCTGGGGCACAGACTCAGAGAGAGGGGTGGCACATATAGACATAAAAACAGTGAACTATAGTGTAACTAGCCCTACATTGGAGGTAATAATAATGTATATTATTAACAAAACATTATTCTGTGTGAAAAGGAATTCAAAATAAGTAAACTGAAATGGGATATGAAATAAATGAATGGACAGTAGAACCATGTGCACTGTAAAAAGTCATTCTGCAGGTTTGTAGATTTTATGAAATTGAATATGTAACCTTTATTTAATAAAATTAATTTAATGTTTTTTGGTAATTTTTTGTGTTAAATGACTGGAATAAAAACTACTACTTGTTTTTGTGAAGGATTAAGCTATTCTTATTGTGTACCTGTAAAAATACAAATACAAATGAGCTCTTTTAAATTAAAAAACATTTCAGGTTGATATGCAGGTTGTGAGCGCTGACCTAACGGATTTAGGAAATATTACTGTAGTGTGACACAATTCAAAGTTTTCCCTACTGGAAAATCCAGCTAAGACCAGCATAAGCTAGTAGCTGGTTTAAGGTGGCAGTATCTGGTTTAAACTGGTCCTCCCAGCCTGGCAAAGCTGGTTAAGCTAGTGGGTCAGCTGGTATTCCAGCCTGACCAGCTAAGTCCAGCTAGACCAGTTTAAAGGTGACCAAAACACAGCAAGAACAGCTTGCTTCACCAGCAATACCAGCCAAAACCAAGTGGGGAGATCAGCTAAAACCAGCTCAACAGCTTATGCTGGTCTTAGCTGGATTTTGTCAGTATAGGGTTGAAAGCTTTTCAGGTGAGAATGTATGTTTTAAAGCAAAAATCTGCAGTAGGTTCATAAAGATATCATCTATTTGAATATAAACATTTTCTTAGAGCAACTTATTTACCTAACTGTTTGCTCACAATGCCAGTAATGTTACTGGAGTTATCTCCTGCCCTCCTGAGGGAAAATTTATTCATTTAATTACACGAAAGGTGAGACGAGTAAATCAAGAATTTAATATGTGGATTATTTCAATATTCAAGCTGTATAAATGTCATTAAAGTATTATAAAGGTTTTAAGACATAATTGTTGTTTAATGTTGCAGGATAATGAAGAGGCGGGACTTGAGCAGCTTGTGATGGCTGTAATTGTAAAGAATGGATCTTCTACAAGTGACAGCACAAGGAAAGCTGGAATTGTTAGAGGCCTTAAAGGTGTTCCCAGTGTATGCTTTATCCTCCTCGTATTGGATCTATGCATTGAATCTCCAGTATCCCAGGCATCTAAAGTATATCTTTTAAGTTGTTTTAGAAACTTTTCTTGGAGCTGGATTCTTCAAAGTTTATAAACAGATTACAGTACCTCAAGTCTAAACTGCTGTCTGATGTTCTGGGTGTGAATCAATGTAGCAGAACACAAACATGGAACCTTCCGTTGTCAGGAAATGTGTACAGATTTCTTTAAAGACTGTAAAGTACTTTTTGAAGTTTACACTGTTACACCATTAAAAATTTGATGCTTTTCTGCTCTTTTGACTGCAATAAAATAAGAATTGATTCATCTTTGTCTGTGATTCTGAAATCAGATAAAATTAACAATACTCAATATTAATAATAGTATTAATAGCTAAAATAGTATAATTGCAAAATAGTATAATTAAGTATTATTTATTGTATAGAGCTAGTTCTTTGCCCTGTATACCCAATATTTTGTTTAAATAAAAATGTATTAGTTTATCTTTTTGAATGGGTTACTATTAAGGAGTTTGTTAAGTAATTCTAACTCAATTTTGTTGAATGTAATTAAACGATAATGCTTGTAATTTGTTGCCACAATTTTATTAAGTAGATATGACTTATTATTTTTTAAAGTGCAGTTATACTGTAATTTCTACATAATTTTTTTTAAGTGTGGGCTAAAGGGATAGTTCAATAAAAATTCTGTCATAATTTTCTCACCCTCATGTTGTTCTAAACCTATATGAGTTTTTTATTCTGATGAACACAAAAAAAGACATTTTGATCATTTTAAATTAGATAATTAAATTTTGCACACAAGCAAAAACACACAACTGACGGGACCATTCACTTCAATAGTAGGAAAAACAAATACTATGGGAGTATTGTGACAAATGATAAAGATATTTTAATAAATAATGGTAAGCACAGCTGTCAAGCATCAGCTGTTTGAATGAATGACTCAATAATTGAGATGGGCATATGTCGCCACCTATTGGCAGTTTAATTTCATGATTAAGGTATCATTAGGTTACCACCAAAATTTCTTAATTGCATATTCAAAATGTGTGTCAAGCTACTAATTATTTAAACAAGAGGAGCCACTTGGATATAAAGAAATTGAAGCTTGACTGTGTGTTTCTGACAGATTTTGATTGTTTATGAAAGACTATTCAAACCTGTGTAGCTTTAACACTGACTTAGGCTGTGTTTATGTGAAATAAAAATATTGTATTTCAATATAAATGCAAGACAATCATATAAATGCAAGGCATTTATAAGGAAAAAAAGTCCTTTGCCTGTGTACGAATCAGATTATTACTTTTACACTTACAGAATTTAGATGGATGTCTGGTTATTTTGGTTTAACTCTAGTATCACTGACTTGGTTTCAGAGGCATTCTGAAAATGTCATTCAATTTGTTTTTAACCATGGCCAATGTACATCCTTGTATACTTAGTTTGGAGAAATTCATCAAAGACCATGTCCATCTCAAAATTGTAAGGTATTTATATCTTTGATTTCATTGTAATGCTTTATGCGAAGGTTTGGAATTAATATTAAAGGAACATTTCACCGGTAGAAACATTAATCTTTATTGAAAGTGGGTCATGTTTGTAGTTGAAATGTAACAAATTTGAATTTTGTGCCTATCTAACCAAGAAAAGACAGAACGTGACTTTAGGGCACATTTTTATGGAAAACTACAACTCCCACAATGCACTGCTCTGCAAACCACTCCCATTAATCAGAAGACCGCTGAGATATGCTATTGTGTACATAAATGCCACGTTAGTAAAGCAAAGAAAATAAAAACACTCACTTTATAGTCAGGTGTCCATTTATCCCTGCAGGTTTTAGCTGTCGCTTCCAGTTTAGGGTTCTAAAATATGTATCCAGGACGCCGCTGTTCATATACGGTATGAAGCTTGGGTAGGAGCAAGCTTCATTCAGTTTCTGATAAATTTTTGAGAGTGCTTGGCCAAACATGTATATTCCCAAAATAGAAAATGCTGCATCCTGCACACAAACGCGTCCACCGCACAATATTGTCACAAGTGACGAACAGGCGGAACGAAAAGCAGCGAGGGAAGGTTCCACCCAGACCAACTCCCGCAAACACTGGCACTTCCGGGTAACCCCTAGCAACGCAAATCAGGGCGAAATACACACCAGTGGGCGGACGAACCTTATTCCACTCACCGTGACGGGCTCCAACGGCTTTCCCCCGGCACATTGCTGGACAGAGTGTGAGAATATTGGCCTTATATTTCACGAAAGAGTGTGTGCTGCTGTGGGTGAGTGTGCTAATTTGATGTGTGTGCACTGGAGTGTTGCAGTGTAGTGCTGTGTCTCCTGCCATTCATACTTATCCCAGGTCCAGTTGAAGTACCGTGTAAGCCGGCTCGTGGAAGTGCTGAAGCGGTGGTACCATCGTGGACTTACCTCATTATCCCCCCTGGCTCGTGTGTATCTCACCGCAGAGGAAAAACTGTGAGTACAGCGATTGAAGCACTGCACCAATAACTGCGTTGAGCTGTAAACAGCCTAGAAGTCCAAATTCAGAGTTATACTTACCTAACTGGCACTGTTGTATTTTGGAGGAGAAACTGCTGCCCCCTTTGAAACAGGTACACCTCAGACCCCTGGACGGGGCGGAGAGCGAGCTAACATCCAGCCACCCGTTCTGGTCCCCCGGTCAGGTGATGTACAGTTTCCTCTTCACACTCTGCAACGCTGTTTAAGGAAGTAGTGTGAGTAAAGCCTATATACATACACACATACAAGCTGAAAACCTGAAACTTAAACTAAGAGTTATACTTGTCACACCTGAGAGTCCCACGTAGCCCGTCAGCAAGCTGAAAACCTGAAACTTAAACTAAGAGTTATACTTGTCACGCCTGAGAGTCCCACGTAGCACGTCGGCAAGCTAAAAGCCTGAAACCCAAAAATCAAGAATTATACTTACCTATTACCCCTGTGGGTCTTACGCAGTATACCTGCGGCACCTGGAACGAGAACCAGAGCATAAATACTCAATTGTTTTGTGATCACAGGAAACGGAGAAGGGAGGACCTCCGAGGAACAGGAGAAAGGATCTACCTCTCTCAACGAGGCACTGCTTTGGCCCCGTTCCGTGGTTGACACCAGGCTTCGACGAGGGAGGCCCTCGAATCACAGGTGACCACTGGATTTTCCCCCCTAGTAATTGTGTGTTCTTCTTGCCTCCAGGAGCCGAGGAGGGCGCCACGTGTGCACTAAGGAGAAACAAAGGAAGCCATGATTAGAACGCAAAGAAGAAACTATACTTACCATGGACGAAGGAGCTCCGTCCCCTTCCCTTGGCCCCTCTCTCACTCCCCCTGCAAAGAAGAGCACGACAGAGATTATTTTAACTTCCCTTCCCATCCTGATTTAAATAATTTAAATAAAGTTGTTACATTTTTACTGGTCTCGCTGCTTGGTCATTGGGGTGCTTTTGGGGACCTCCTCGAGGTGGAACATCCGGAGGGGCATTAGTGGCCTGCTCCGGTAGGTAACAATATACTCCACAGACGCGCTGACTCAGCGCTTGTGCTCATAAGCCGAAAGTACCTTCCTTGGCCGGGATTATTCACTAAACAAACGTCCATATCCTGATCTGATGCAGAAATTTTGTACAGAGAGTACAGGCACTACTAGGCCTAATCCTCGGACTTCTGTTCCTCCATCTGCCTAAGCTCTTCGCTGTATTGTGGCTCATAAAGGTGCCACGAACAGCTGATTAGAGCATCACGCTTGCAAAATCACCCTCTTCCATATCATATCGATTACCTTCCACTATTATTGTAACATGAAGTCTGGCTCGCTCCACAACGTCTGTTAGCTTAGCATAAAGATGGCGGCTGATCATTTTTCGTCTGTGTTTGTATATTTTCGTAAGTCACTGATCTGTAATAGGTCTATAGCGTGAGTGGGTCCCTCCCATAGCCCCCACCTTGGAAAAATGAGGAATGAGTGTCTGTAGTCTTTCACACTCAACAGAGATACAGAATTTCCTTCTTTCAATGATGCAAAATGGCAAAGTGCCTCACTGAAATCAGTTTTTCTCCCGTCTCAGGGGAAACTGAGGGAATGATGCATGACCATTGAAAAACATGATTGGGGTTCTAACGATACAAAGCTTAATGCAAATCGGTGAAGTGTCCCTTTAACTTATAAATGCTGTGTAAGTGCAGTTCTTTATTAGGTTCATGTTAACATGTAGTTAACCACTTACTGATCTAATATCATGGGTGTGGAAAGATCTTCACAGAACTTAACGTGTTTCATGCATTCCACTCCCTCCCCAAAAGCAATGTGCAGAATACGCTAAAGTAGCTAACATATTTACCAGCGTTTTTTATTTTAAGTTGCCAACCAGCACCAGCATTTTTTTAAAGCCTTCCAGAAAAATGTTATCTTTAAATATATAAACATACAATATATTAAATGAAAGAACAGTCCCTCTGCTTTGAATAAAAAAAGTTTCATCCTAACTTTGTTCTCTTTTTATCACCTCTCAAATATGGGTAGGTTTCTTAAAAAATACAAAATTTTGAGCTAAAAGCTGAGATAATTGCATTTTTGTAAAAAAAACTTTTGTTAGAGATCAGATTCAGAGCGATGATAAAAACATTCACAGAGTTCTTCCTGTTTCTGAGTGAATGGTTTAGTTTTATAAGTTGGGGAAGAGCGCCACCTAGGGGATAATAGCCGAAATATGTATTGCCTTAAAAGCCTTCATTGGCCTGGAAGCGTTTGTTCTTAATTGCACTTAAATTCTGTAAAAAAATCCATTTGATTGTTATTTGATGTAGTAATTTTTTGTATGCCCTTTTTAGTCCGTCGGCCCCAAGCGTGCTGAACAAGCCCTGAAAAGTGAAGCCAAAACATCTCGATTACTCCCCAGTGACTGGTCCCAGTATAGGTCATAAACTCCGCCTCCCCCATGTTATTCAATGGGACTTGAGACCAACTAAACAATTTAATTACACTTCAGTTATCTTTTTCCGAAGCTGTTTTCTGTCGGGGTCTCAACATGCATCCATTAATTTGCTTGTGTCTGAGAAGCTCGATCAAAGGTCCCAAGAGGGGATGAGGCGCGGTCTGGGTGGATTTTACCTCCTCGCACCTCTCAGGAACCTACAAATCAGGTCGTGCTGTCCCAATGACCTACCCTCGAAATCTAAGTGATTCAGAAGTCAGACGTGGAGGTTTCAGAGGTCCGGCCTCGGGTGCCAAATCGTGCCCAGTAGGTCCTGTCTCAAGGGAATTGGCCAAGGAGGGGCGGTCGCTAGTACCAAGAGCTCCGAGTACCAGGTCTGGTTGGGCCACAGGGACGCTACAAGAAGAACTTGATGCTCTTCCTCTTTGACTTTGCTCTGTACCTGCATAGCAACCAATGCAACAGGCTGGGTAGCGATAGCCACGCTGCCAAAAAATGTACTAGGGGAACTAAATTATCTGCTTCATAGTGCATGGGGCGAAGGCAAATGTTCCCCGCCATCACTCGTCTCTCCTGAGAAGACGTTGTTTGAGGAAACAGGCATACTCATCGACCGTTGGGCTCCTGAGAGTCGTCCGGTGCCTGAAAGAGAAAAATCATAGCCAAGGGAGTAAAAATGGAAATTACTCTTTTATCGACCATGTGGGCATTAGGCCACCATGGGGACCCAACTGAAAATAAGACGGAAAGGGATCCGTCTCGCAAAGGCCAGAGAACGTTGAAAATGGCTCATTGGGCCAGGCCCGCTGTTCGAGATTCCCTCACTGGAATGGGATCATCAGGGCTGCTCAGGAACCAAAAGGGGTCCCTCACAGTCACCTTACGGCCTGTCTTCCTACGGCTAGATTTTCTCTGGGGCCGGCCATCTCCGTAGATTGAAGGTGACGCCAGAACCGCAGGAAGCAGAGGCTGCCTGGGAGCAGACGACAGACTAGACTGGGACAGTGAGAACGGTCGAGTTAGCAGAGGTGAAACATGTTTAACAGCCTCCATCTGCTTCCTTACTTCATAGGGCCAGGCCCGCTGGTCGAGATTCCCTCCCTGGAACGGGATCGTCAGGGCTGCTCAGGAACCAAAAGGGTCCCTCACAGTCACCTTACGACCTGTCTTCCTACGGGTAGATCTTCTCTGGGGCCAGCCATCTTCGTAGATTGAAGGTGAGGCCAGAACCGCAGGAAGCAGAGGCTGCCTGGGAGCAGACAACAGAAAAGACTGGGACAGTGAGAACAGTCGAGTCACGCCGAGGTGAAACATGTTTAACAGCCTCCATCTGCTTCCTTACTGGGTAGAACAAGAGTAGAATCCTGTGCAGTATACCAAACAGCCTTATTCGCGAGATGGGTATGACAAGAAAGCAAACCTTCTCAACATCTCCCATCTGTGCAAGTAAAGCCAGAAACATCTCTCTTGGACCCCAAAAGTGGACATCGCTTGACCCAGAGGGCATGCTGTCACGTTCATCACCGAAGGACGAGGTCAATGACAGCACGCAGTTCCTGCCATATCACGGAGTCTGACCTATGCTCGTGCAGATGTTTCTGTGGCAGTGAATTCACCCGAAGACGAAAACTCTGCCTCTTATTCTAAACCGACAGGTGAAAACAAGCGTAGCGGGGGGAGGAACGGGTTGCAGGTAACAACCGGCAACGAGTCGCTCACACTCACCCTGTATCACTCGCGCCTCTCTACAGACTGACAAAGGCTGAATTAACAGCTGAAACGCCAGCGTGGGAAGCAGACGCTGTGACCACAACATTTTTAATAAACACGCTCTCACAATGAGAGCGTATCAGGTTACAAACGCAGCCTCAGCAAACTGTCGTCCTTGCTTCCCTGGCTGCATTTCGGAGAGGACTGCTTTACAAAAAGGCTCAGTTTGACACCGGATTTTCGACGTTTACAACTAAAAGACCCCATTTAGGAGTCCCAACCACAGGCATAAGTAAATCAAAATCTCACGTGTTTTGTTTGCATATGTGCATGTAATGTAAACAACACCAACAACAGCAAACATTTTCCACCTCAGTTGACATTGTACTGCATTTACACCTTTTAAAACGGGCAAATGCAGATAAAATACATCAATAATTACGTTGCTTTTTTATTAAAATAGCAGATAAACAAACAAGGATTAATTACCGGATAGAGACGTCCTGCTGTAATCGTTGCTGCTGTTGGGCCATTACTGACTCAGTATCCAATTCTGGATCATATATGTATAATGTAAGGCTGGTTATTTAAAAAATGTTTTTATTAAAGTTTGATTTTCATCGATGTCACAGCTGTTTAAGTAACCAAAGGCTTGCGCGTACTGTAACTCTTAAGCTCCGCCCACCGCACGCCTTCAAGTGATCCCCTTTTCCCGAAAAAACTCGGAAAGGTCGTTCTGTCTTTTAATAATATGACAACACGAAAGACTCTTTTGATATACTGTATGAAGGATGAAGTAATACTCTATAGGCAACCAAGATTAACATTATATTGGAAAAACGACGTATGTTATGTGAGCTTTAAGGACACAACATAATTGGGTTAATTTCTAAATATAGAAAATCCCACTAAACCCATTTTCCTTAAATATCCAGAGAAAAATTAAAATAATAATAATAATAATAGAAATTTTGTAGTGATTGGATCTTGTGAACTCAGGGGCTGCACCTAATCTGCATACCGTAGGGGGTTGGTTTATGTGTTTAAGGTGGAAGGTGTTTCTCAACATTGATTGAAGTTTGCTTTAATTATTGAATTCTGTTGTTATAGGAGTGAGACCGCAGTACCACTTGCACTGAGACATTTGAAATGATATCAAACAAGACCAGATTCTTTGTGCATGTATAAGTGAAATTTAAGGTGCTCTGAGCTGAAAAAATGAGGAGAGGGGGAGACAAGAAACCGATGAGGTATTTTGGTGAAATGCGACTCTTTTGTCTCTGCACAGTCGGTTGGTTTTCTTGGAGGTAGATGTGAACTCTTTAAGAAAGATTTCAGATGTTGATTCAACAGGACTTTTTTTTAATTGTTCCCTCTGGATTCAGTCATTTGGAGGCTGTTTACAGCTACTGTCAGGATTTAAACCATTCCTAAACGGCCAGGTGATAAAATGAAGTTAAAGTCACATCCGTGGTTGCTTCATGATAGTGACCGGAAGATTGGTTTACCTCTTTAAATGACTGAAGTTGTGTGTTTCTTAACAGCTTTCAAAGATATAGAAAGACATCTGCAAAAAGCTCCCGGATGATATGGTTGGCCTGCTATGTGCTCTGTGCAACAACATTAAGCATGTGCAAGTTAACAATGAAGGGTGGTACCTGAATTTTTATCTCATATCAGTTATTTAATAATTTCTGTCTATAACGGTAATTTAAAGCTTGTCCTGCGGGTTTCAGATATCTTGAGTGTGTAATACGTTACACAACATTTTACATCTTTTTTATTTACAAATATTAATTTATTTAGAATTGTCTAAAAATCGTATAATGTTTACTTTATATGCAACTATGAAGCATACATAAATACCTCAATATATTACATATTCATTTTTAAAGATATGATCACTGTGATACTTCAGTTTTAAGGTGCCTTTCATTTTACCCTCTTTGTTTGCCCAAACGACGAGATAAATTGAATGGAAGAACATGCTCATTCTTTTTGATATTTCTCAATAAGTTTGTATGGGCTGGCGAAAGACTTGAAATCTAAGATATTTTAGTAGTTATGCTGCAGTAAAGTGAAATACAGAATCATAAACGTGTTTATGATGAGCTCCAGTAGATGGGGCTCTTGATTTACAGCATATGTGACATCACACAAAAGCAGTTCGTCATTTTAGCAGAACCAGAAAGACAGACTGCACTGAAACTAAACAAGTACTCTGATAATTACTTATTTCTAGACAAAGATTTAAATGTTCACAGTATTTTTTTATCTTAAAAAGAAAAATTAGAAAATGTTATGTAACTGTAGAATTACAGTTTTTAAAGCTATCAAAATATGTATGTTTCAATAAAACTGAGTCAAAACTTTGTTTGATTAAATTTGCAGACTTTCTCTCTTTTTTATTTTAACTTTCATCTACAATGGAAGAAGTGAGAATTGTTCTGTTGGGTAAGCAAGGAGCAGGAAAGAGTGCTTCAGGAAACACTCTTCTGGGCCAAAACCTGTTTCGAACGGCAGCCCACACAGATCAGGTACATCAATGTTTTGATCACAAATTTTTCCAAACACCTTTTTACCAATTCCAAACCACATTAGTCTTGATGTTTTGACTAAGACAAAGAGTTTTGTTACAAAATGAGATAACACCTTTTTTATTGTTCACTGTAAAACCTAAAAGTCAACTCAAACCATTTAAGTAAACCGGTTGCATTAGATTTAAAACACATACATTTGAGTACTATGAACTTAAACAAATTGAGTCATATGTACTTATGCACTTATATTTAAGTTCACACTACTTAAATATAAGTGCATCATGCACATGACTCAAGTTCACAGTAATTAAATTTATTTTTTTTAAAGTGACACCATGTAATTTTTCAGCCTTCATAATACATTTTCAAGACCCTTGTGATAGTACATCGACTTTAAATAGGTTGAATGACATGTCTACCATAGCCTGACGGGGTCTGTATCACTTTTACTCGTATTTTAAAACTTAGGGTTTCTGGTAGTAACCAGAGCACCAAAAAAATTACAAAATTCGACTGCTTTACGGCATACGTCACTTCCTCCACACAATTTGTTTTTAACGTGAATTTTGCTGGAGGCTACTTAAGGAGTGTGGAGAGCAACTTATAGTATGTGACTCCGTGGTACTGTTTTAGTGACACGGACCTATGACACGGGCGACCTGGGTTCGTTTCCCCTTTAAGGCAATTTTTTTATATAAACTCTTGATTCATACATAAATGCGATGTTCTTTATAAATGACGGCGATTATCTTGCATATAGTTCGCTGTATTCAGATGCTGTGTTCACGTATTTACCTTTCTTTTACAGTGTCTATGGTATTTACATTACAACCCAGGATGCTATAGCATTCAAACTTGCTCACAGTGTAAAACCAAACCCTATTCATTCACCAATCAGATCCGAGCGTTTCTCTCTTCTCTCTTCCTCATTTGCTGCGTTCCGCAGTCACTCGCGTGACGTATTACAAAGCTGCAGACTTTCGGTCTGCTTGGATCATATGATTTGGAGCGACAATTTTCACACAAAAGAGAGAAAAAACGAGCGCCATTGCGGAAAATCCTGGTGGCGAGGGAGAGAGAGAGGATGCAACAATATTTGTTTGGAAAAAGGCAAGGAAATACGTCTGGTCGTTTCTGAATTGGAAGGCTGCAGCCTCCGGAGGTCAAATATGCAGGCTGCATACGTCATCAAGCCTGCTTTATTAAGGTAAACTGAGCATTACATTTGCAAGTCATAAGCATACTGCAACAATTTACGATTAACTAAGTATAATAGTCAACTTTATAATTGTTAATATTGTGAAATAAGAGAGTCTTGATGACGTATACAGCTTAGAAATACGGCATCCGGAGGCTGCAACCTTCAGATTGAGAAATGGCTTAAAAACGGATTTATCTCGTTTTGCAACGAAACTCTTCATATATACCACAATTTTTTATATAGTCATATAAGTAATATATTATTGTTAATGATGGGTGTAGGTAAAAACACCTTAATTCACGTGTGCAGAATAATGATGCATGCTTTCTTTTACAACTAAAATGGGGCAAAAAAGGTTTAACACAGAAAATTCATTATTTAATATTTGACCAATAGACTACTAGAAAAATCAATTGGGGCGGCAGGGTCACAAAAATAGGATGAAAATTAATGGTAGTTGTAAGATTGCTGTGGTTTTGAATTGGTAAAAGGTGTACAGAAAAAAAGGTGATCAAAACATTAAATGTACCTCATAATTCTGCTCACACTGTAATTGCACTCGTGGCTCTGCCACTACGACTACATTGCAACATTTTTCAGGTCTCAGTGTTATCATAAGGTGGTCAGAATGGTTTTGCACACTGGTTAACCCTACAGTCACATTAGCTACAAAAGTGAGCGACACGCACTCGCTTGATGGGCGTTCCTTGGCTAGTATCTAAATGCGATATTAAAAGTCAGAGGTATTGTTAAGTTACAAGGACGATGATTTTGGATTTAAAAGTATTTATTTCTTGATAAAAGTAACAAAATATATGAGATAAAATGCCAAACTTATCAGATATATACAGAAATACGCATTTTCCGCCATCTTGAATTTTTTTCGAGCCACAGTCCTACGTCACGCTGCCCCTTCACTCCGATTGGCTGATCTCTCAGCATTTGCATAAAATAGCCTTCTTGTCTATTTTGGCCTCACCTTGCTCGGTGCAGCAGCGAGCTCTTCCCTGGAAAACGGACACTCCCATTGAAAATGAATGGTAACCTGTCGCTCTGTCTCTGTATCTTGTAGCTAATGTGACTGGGGGTAAAATAATTAGCAGATAGCAGATTTTTAAAATCTGCAAAGCCTTTTACAGTGCTTGCATTATATTATTCTAATGTCACGTGTCAGCTCTTATACTTTTCTACTTAATCATTATATGACTGAGTTGGTTTACATAGTCAAGGTTGCACAAACATTGTGAACCTAGTAAAATGCCAGGCCGATTTTTTGTCGCAGTCTAGCACTGAACACTAGACACAACTATCAAAACCAGAGTTTTTTAGCAGTGGCCAAGATGAGGCTCATTAATTGGGTAAATGAGAGCTGGCACCCACTTAGATCCCAAAATGAATGATAATAATAATAATAAATGTTCAATTTACATTATGTAGAAAGCTTAAACATTTTAAAAAGATAACTTATACATTTAATATCTTACTTACCTTTTGTGGAATTAAATGAATAATGTTATATTTCCCTTCAGTAATAATACTGTACTCCAGGAAGACGCCATTTTTAAACATTTCAGTCAGCAATGGTTCATGTTTTCCGCGGGAAAATTCAACACAGGGCGTCGCAATTGAGCACACAATTAATTTACAGCGGAGAATAGTTTTACATTACCAATTTATTCAAATACTTTGTGAATATAATTAACACAAAACTAAATAAACCGAAAAAGACCGCAGTAAAGTCACACTTATCTTTAAAACACAAACCGAGCGAGCGAGCAGAATTTGTCATAATAGATACATAATACATATCTATGAGAGTTAGTGATAAGAGAACCCACCCATTCAGAGGAACAGTATGATTTAGGGCTGAAACGATTCATCGAGTTAATTGTTTAACTCGATTCAAAAAATTCCTTGATGCAAAAATTCTGCCTCGAAGCCTCGTTAAATTCCTCTACACGCGCCGAGATCTGATTCACACGGACGGTGTTCAATGTTCAGGAAGCACACCATAACGCGTGATACATTTTGAATTTAGTTGGCGCGATAGCGGAGAGTAAATATGTCCAATAAAAGGCAGAGAGAGAATGTCTAAAGTTTGGGATCATTACATTCATATAATTACATTACATTCAGCATCTGAACCGAAATCCACTGCTGTTTCACCAAGCGTTGATGAATCAAGGTAACGTAGCTTTCGCTGATGTTAATCCCATACTGTATTTGTATCGATGTCGTTATGCAGTTTGACTAGATATGATGTTTAGCTTTGATGTTTTAAGTAGTAAACGTATTCACGTTCAATTGCAAGAGAGTATAGCTTAAAAAAGAACCCCTTCACACACATGCATGCACCATCGTCTCTCTCACGAGAGTCAGACCGATCGCGCAAAGTTATGCTTAAACTTTTATGTAACCACGCAACAATAATTTCAGCTGCATGCATTTGCTGTATACAGCAGGACGTGATGTTGTGATTTTTCGAACGGATTCTTAACCTAAGATGCACCGCAATGCAAGTGATGCAAACCAAATGCAGCGTTCTATTGAAAAGGAATGTATGTATTTCTGCCGTACCAAAATGCAATGAAGCAACTCAATGTCTGACTGGGGTGTCACTCTTCCTCACACACAGAACGCGTGCACACACACACAAACACACCCACACACACAGACACACAGGTGCACGTGTGCGCGCACACACAGGTTGTTACCACAACAAATAGGCTCACCCCAGAAATTATATGTTATTGCTTAGTAGCCTAATGGTAAATGCTGCATGTGTAGAAATGTCCATAAACCAGATATTTACTTTGATGTCAGGGCTAGATTACAGCATGAACCCTGTTGTGCATATTAATAAATTAAAGTGCGTAATTGTTGGCACTGGCACTTGTAAACACTAAATGGGAAAAATGGAAATAAATAGGCTTATTTTTTGGAGCCAAATGTCAATACCTCTGTTTTTTTAGAAATAAAAGCCAAATGCTTGAACATTTTACAGCCATGTCATTTTTGTTATGCATTATTTGTTTTGGTTGTTTTAAAACACACACACAAATTTTATCCAATTACTCGATTAATCGATCGATTCAGTGCTAGATTAATCAATTACAAAAAGAATCGATAGCTGCAGCCCTAGTATGATTGGTCAGTTTTTCTGTCACTCAAAATTAGTTGCATCTGGACCACCAATCGCAGCATGCGAATCGACGAATGCATCCTAGATATGCGACCACTTACTGTGCAGAGATATACGCGAACAAACAGGGTTTTAGATGTGTTTAGATGCGTCTTAATACAAAAGTGCGTCAAATATGAGGCATTGTGTGTTTGTGTGTGCGTTTGGCCGTCGACCGCGTCTGACGGAAGCACAAAGAAAACATAAGCGCCTGGAGATAACTTGTATTTACAGGCGAGAGAGCATATTTTATAATTTTACCACAAAGCACGTCAAATATGAGGCATCGTGTGTTTTTGTGTGCGTTTGGACCTCGATCCCGTCACACTGACAAAGCACACACTCGCGTCTTTTTGGAGATAACTTTAATGCGAGTAAACAAGTATGTGATGTTTGCAATGGCACCTTTTATAAGAATACCACAAAGCGCGTCAAATATGATATGAGGCATCCTGTGTTTGTGTGTGTGCATTTGGACATCGCGTCACTGACGAAGCACACAAACTCGCGTCTGTTTGGAGATAACTTTAGGCGCGAGTAAACAAGTAGATGTGATGTTTACAATCGCATATCTTATTATGATACCACAAAGCGCGTCAAATATGAGGCATCGTGTTT
The DNA here is from genome assembly GCF_027580225.2 of Misgurnus anguillicaudatus. Taxonomy (NCBI): domain Eukaryota; kingdom Metazoa; phylum Chordata; class Actinopteri; order Cypriniformes; family Cobitidae; genus Misgurnus; species Misgurnus anguillicaudatus. Next base: position 9,278,948 of record NW_027395279.1, read on the forward strand.
GTGTGTGCGTTTGGACATCGCGTCACTGACACACGCACTCGCGTCTGTTTGGAGATAACTTTAGGCGCGAGTAAACAAGTAGATGTGATGTTTACAATCGCATATCTTATTATGATACCACAAAGCGCGTCAAATATGAGGTATTTCTGTGTGCGTTTGGACGTCGATCGTGTCTGTTTGATGAAGCACACACACTCGCGTCTGGAGATAACTTAAGTTACAGTCTGAGTAAACAAGTAGATGTCATGTCACCAGCACTTGGATTAAAACTCAACACAGCACTGCGACTGACTGAATGGCTACAGAGACGGGGTCTCCATTGACTGGGGTTGACTAATGAATATGGATGATCTCTGCTCTTCTCTTCAATGGAGCGGGGCGTGGCTCATTATAAATAATGCAGGAACACGAGAAAGACGGTACATCTCCCTCTTCTAACACATTTAACAACGAATTACAATATTTGTTTTCGATTTTACTTACGTCTTCCAAAAGCAAACATTCCAAGCATTATGTAGACATGTATCTTTTGTTTATATGACAAGTATTCGTTAAGTTACAGTTAATTTTTCTGACGTGTTTCTGAAAGGACTTAACTGAGGGAGAGAGAACAAAACACGCATCATGTTTATTTGCTTAATTTTGCGAAAAGCACAACATTCTGTTTTAATTGGGAGTGGACAGAAAAGTACTAGACACTTTAACGTTTTAAATGATAGATAACTCTGCTGATTTTAGACATACAGATATAATTTATACAAGTCTCTTTGCGGAGTGATTGAAAAATAAAGAGTTTGCGGCGCCCGCGCTGCCGTCGACCCCAGAGTGTTAAAAGCTTTCGAGCCCAATAAACGAGTGTTTAAAGACACAAAACTGGAAACAGGCAACTTTTCATAGTACTCCTATTAGTAGAACTGCGTAGGGGGAAACGTAGGCGCAATCCACTTTATTCTCCTTAAAGGCTGGGTTTTACAGCTCGACAGCTTATAAAAACTTATTTCTGGGTTCTTTGGCTTGTTAGCTGTACATTTTGTCACACAGCAGCTTTTGGGCATTATTCTGTTTCTTGTTATAAGCCAGAACTGACAAGGAGGCGGCCTCACGCAAAACAAAGTCAATGGAGACGTTGGATTGCGTTTAAAACAGTCAATGCCAATGGGATAAATGATCTTTTAAAAATGTTTTTGGCATATGGTGCACGTAGCCTACGCCCCGAAGGAAGGACCTCAAATAGTGGAGGGGATAGTCTGGTCTGAGTAAACTGCTAACATCCTTTTCTCCAAAAAATATGAAAATAGTTTTTGCAATGTACCATGAAACGATGTTGTAAGTTAAAATGCTTTCAATCATTGATCTATATACAGAAGTTAAAATTTTCCTTTCGATGTGGAAGTTTCGCAACTTCCTAGTTGACTTAAATGTTGTCTAGTTTTCTTATGTACATAGTCCACATTATCCTGGAACGAAAGTTTGTCATCGAAAACTGTGCCTATATATTTAAAATTTTGGACTTGCTCTATTTTTACACCTCTTATAGTAACTTGTTCGTATGAGAAAGCAGTTGTACATTTCTGATTCCCACAACAAAATTTTGTTGTCTTTCCAATGTTCAACCGTAAATGACTGTTGTCAAACCATTGTACAAGAATTTCAATACACTCAAAAAAAATAGGTGGAACAGATTAAAACCAGATCTTCAGCATATTTAATCAGGGCAAGATCATCCCTGTTGCACTGGAGCTCATTAGTATAAACAGAGAAGAGCAAAGGGGATAATACACATCCCTGTGGTAACCCAGAATGTAAGACTATGCAGTCAGATGAGACTCCATTAACACGGACTGTTTGGGGCCTATTGCTTAAAAATTTCTCAATCCATAAAATTAACCAGCTACGTACACCTACGTACACCTTCCATGTTATATGTACAACATGGAAAATGTACATTTCTTCAAAGGAAAAAAGAAAAAAAAGAAAAAATCTATTTATGAATGTATAATATTTGTATTGACCTGAAATGGACAATTAAAGTCATCAAATAAATGCCAATATTGTTTAGGCACAAACTTAAATTTCATTTATTCATTCAAGTTCCTTCACTATCATTACATTTTACAACATGGAAATTTTTAATTTATCAAAAATAAACGATTATAACTGTATATAAATGTATCCATAGGCATAATCTTTATTGTTGGTTAGTAAATTGTTAGGTAGAACTCCATAAATGTAGCAGAACTTAAATATACCTCACCATCTAATTTATTTTATCTGTCTTTCTAATACAACTATCAGGTTTAGGTAAAGTCAATTACACATTAGTCTTCATTAAATTTTTACAGTCAATAAAAAAATTGTGTGCCCCAGTGTATACACCAAATATGTGAATAATTTCTTGAAACCATAAAAATTTTGCAAGGATGCTCACCAGTGTTGCCACCCCTCATAGTTCTCATGCCACCCCCTTACCACCTCAAAAATAATTTTCTAGATCAGACCCTGTTTGAATGTTTCTTCTGTTGTGCTTAATTGTGCTTGTAATTTGTTTACTTTTTTAATTAATATTGTTTAATATTAATATTAATATTAAAACAATATTAATAATAATATTGTCTTATCTTTTTATTTTAAAAATACATGGTTCAAAACAATGAAAATGACTATGCCTATTATTTTTTACTTTGAAAGTTTTTTATCTTATAAAGTCAAGAGAATATAAAGAAAAGTTGTAAAACCTGTTTATGGTAAGATGCAGTTCAGTGTTATGCTCTGATGGGGCCATATGTCAGTGTGATGTGCTTGCAGTATCTTAGTTTCTGTTTTAAATCACAAGGAACAAGCCCAGCCCTTATAAACTCACTTCTGTCTGGTGATTTGTCATACTGAGTGAACATGGATCCACAATCTGAAGGTTTGTAGCAGAAATGGATGAACAGTAAGAGGATACATTAATAAGAACTATTTGTTAATGTTTATTTTTGTTCCCTAGGAAATAAGGTGCGTATTATCCTGGTTGGGAAAACAGGATGTGGGAAGAGTGCCACAGGAAATACCATCCTTGGAAAAAATGTTTTTCACCAAGAATTAAGCTCCAAGTCAGTGACCAGGCAGTGTAAGAAAGCTACTGAAATTGTTGGTGATAAAGAAGTCACAGTGGTGGACACTCCTGGATGGTGTGATACGGAGCTATCTGATGAAGAGCTTAAAGAGGAAGCAGTCAAGTGCATGGACCTGGCCTATCCTGGACCGCATGTCTTTCTACTTGTGTTAATGGTTGGTCGTTTCACAGATGAAGAGAAAAAAACTGTCCAGAAAATATGGGAGGTCTTTGGTGAAGATTCCAATAAATACACAATGATTTTGTTCACAAGAGGAGACGATCTGGATGGAAACAAACGTATTAATGACTATGTAAGAGAGGCTGCACCAGATCTTAAAGCTTTAGTTGAGGAGTGTGGGGGCAGATATCATGTTTTCAACAATAAAGATAAAAACCGTAACCAAGTAACAACACTTCTTAAGAAGATCCAAGATATGGTGAGAAACAACAACGGACAATGTTTTTCTAACACAACATACCAACAATTACAAAAATACATAACAAGAGAAGCTGAGTTAATGGAGCTAATCCAAGCTGCTGAGAGGGAGATGCAAGCCGGAAAAGCTAGGTGCAAAATACTGATGCTGGAGAATAAACACTACAAGCAGAGAGAGGAAGAGCTAAAGCAACGACTAAAACAACAACAACAACAACATCAACAGCAACAACAACATAAACAGCAACAACAACAACAACAACAGCAACAACAACAACAACAACAACAACAACAACAACAACAGCAACAACAACAGCAACAACAGCAACAACAACAACAACGAGTCAGAAAATTGATTGACCAGTTTACAATGATGTCTGCAAATAAGCAAAAGGAAGAAGAAAGCAGAAACATAGCTGAACTAACACAGCTGCTCGAAAAAAAGATTGCTGAAAGGGAAGCAATGTATAAATCTCAACAAGAAAGTTGGAGTTGCTGTATTTCATGAAAGCCTTGTTAATCTAGAGGTCTCTTAAAAGTTTTTTAGAATAACTCAATGTATCTCAATGATAAAATGATTTTGGATTTTAAAAACAGCCACTTACTATCAAATCAATTCACGCTGTTAAAAACACATCATTTATATTGTCTCTTTTATTCTGTCTGCTGCGTGATTAAAACCATTAAAAAAATCTGTATATTGTTTAGTCAATCAGACAAAATTGTGTTTCTTATATAGCATCATAAATTCAGTGTAATTTTTTGTGTCAAAGAAAATGTTGTAGCGACTTTCATCCTGCACAACAAAAACATTGCTGACTTTCTCACTTTAGTGGGGAGGACTCCATCAAAGTGCATTTTAAAGCAAAATACATTCAGATTTCATATTTTATCATAAATAAAACCTTTAACAATGTATATGTAAATATAAAATAAATACAATTTAAGCGCTGTCATTTATCTTATCATATTGTAAAGTATCATCCATACACTACATCCTAAATACACTGATCTGCATACAGGTTAGTCTGATCAACAATGTTGTGTATCAGTACATCAGAAATGAATAAATCAAAGTCTTTACGTTCTTCTGAATCAAGAGCAGCAGCATCAATGAGAGACCCAGGATTCTCTTTAAATGGAAAGTTTTTTGTCTGTCAGTTTGTTTCTTGCCACCCATGGCTAATAGGTTTAACAAGCGCATGCACGCACACAAACATTTATGCAAGCAAGTCAACCAAACATGTATATTTATTGATTCACAAATAAGTAAATGAATGCAGGTGAGTATTGAGTGTTGTGATTTTTTGATATGGTAACTGATTATTTAAGATGCCTTTTGATTTTTCAATATGTATGTGCACCTTCATGTAAACAATTTTGTACCATTCTGTATGGATACCTGGGGCCTATACCATGAAGCTGGTTTAGCTGGTTAACCAGCTTTGTTTAGGATTAGTTTGTGCAAATCCTGGGTTTTGGGTACCATGAAAATAGCTTTTACCAACAAGGCCTGCACATTGGCTTGGTTTTGTCAACCTGAAACTAATCCTGTAACCCTGAGTTTGTTTAACCATTTTCATGGTACGGGCCCCTGTACGAATAATTGCTTTGGTGTTGTTGATCATAAATAGCTCAATGGTTGCGTGAGATTATAAGAACTGGGTGTGTTCCTTTCCATTTCATGTGCTATCTAAAACAATAAGAGATCTACAAGACAATAAGGACAGTTGCAAATTATAAATATATGTAACCCCAAACAAGTTTTCTGTGTTTTAAGTTTAGTTATCTTTTTATTTTTTTTAAAAATGGAAACAATTTTCAGTAACAGAATATATCAGATTAACCCTAAGATTTGGGTTGATCAACCCCAAACTTGCTTACTTGGGGTATGTCGGTTCCAAAACACAGTTTAAGAGTTAGTTCAATCAACCCGCTGAAAGTAACCCAGAGTTAATGCGCGCTCATGGTAACAACATAAAGGCATTGTCAATGGATTACAGATTTCACGAGTCACCATGGAAACGTAAGAGAACTTAAACGTTTTTAAATGAGAAATAACATTATAAACCAATACTTTCTGGCCAAATCAACGTTTTATAATCGGCTTAGATGTGCGTGATTACAAAACAGATCAAATTAATTAATTAAATAATTAATACAAAACTATTTTACCCCATTTAAGTCCAATATTATATGTGTCTCAACGAAAATACACATAATATTATTTAAATATTATTTAAAAGCCTGTAAAAATAGTCATAGATTTTATGATTTTAAATATATTACTTATATTTAATTAAAATTATCTTTTCTATTACGAAAAATAACCATGGTTTTGACAACCATGGTTTTCAAAAACCATATTTAAACCATGGTTAGTGTAGTAAAACCATGGTTTTGCTGATAGTAATCAATGCACCAAAAAAACATGGTTACTACAATTTTACACCAATAAAACCATGGTTAATTTTTGTAAGGGTTGTGGCACATAAAGTGCATAAATCTGTCATTATCATAAAATGCACTATGATAATATTCACTATATTTTACTTATTTTACTTCTGCTCCTTTGGGTGACCCTGTTTAGTTTTTGGACTTTCTATTGTATAACACTGTATCTTTTTTTAACATTTACTGATAGCTGATAGATTAATGCACCCTCTTGTAAGGCTTACAGTCCTTACAGATTTTCAATAATTTTGTGTAATCCTTTTCAGTACACTACACTAAAAATGATCATTCATTTGCATTGGACAATTAGGATCTGCTGTGACAGAAGTGGAAAACAGAAATGTTACATTAGTGTCAATAGTAACATGTTCTAAAATGTCCTGTATCATCTAATATAACCAAATATCTCAATTTCCCTTTGGCTCATAAATGATAGCTCAGGAAAGCAGCTGCAAAAGGCCCATTTTAAAGAAAAAAAAGGTGATTTAGGAAAAGACCAACTATAGATTAAATGTAGAGAGAGTTCTAAGGATCTGAAGTGCATGTTTAAGAAATAAATATTATACTAAATATTTATTTATAATTTTATTTCATTGTTTACATGATTATAACTGATAATAGTAAATATCTGACCACTATGCCATGTCTGTGATTTAATGGTGTTTCACCTAATGAAGTCTTCACCTGTGTCATTCTGTGGGTCAGTGTTAAATCATGTGCTTTATCTGTGTCATTCTGTGGGTCAGGTTAGATGCACATGCCTATCAGAGACTGCAGGCAGGGGTAACTTCTGTCCCTCAGTAATTATTATTATGATAGGCATCATGTGTTTCTATTTGTTATACCTATTTACTGTAACATTGCCAGATTGTCACTTAAGTAGCATAGGTTAAGATTTCTGGCTCAATAATGACAAATTCATTAGAACTTTAGATTCATCTCAAATTATCTAGTGAGTGAAAGTTATTTATGAATTGACAAAATTGATATGGAAATGTACTTTATTGTTAACATTAATTAACTGATGGGTTTCATACATCCACTGATATTTGGAGATATTAATAATGGACATAATTAAATGTATAGTATTTAGTCTGAACACAAACATGAATAAATTTTTATTAATAATGGACATAATTAAATGTATAGTAATTAGTCCAATCACAAATATCAATCCATGTTATTAAAAAAAGGTTTCTTTAAAGAAAATATCATACATTTTTTAAGACAGCAATAAATATTCTCGACTGTAAATGTAATAAAATAAATGCTTTAACATTGTAACAATATGCAAAATATATGCTTCCACGCCCGCTGCACGCTCATCATAAGTACACGCATGCGCAGACATCCTCCGGAGCCTCGTTTTATTAACTAAAATGAACTTACCCTGCAACACAACCTGCTCCGGAGCAGGTTATCTTCAGAGAGTCAGTTGCTATGGTTACTTACATAACCCGAAAGTTACCTACGTTTTTGGAACCGAAAGCAGATGTTATCCGCTTGCTTACTCCTAAACTTACCCGGGTACGTCATATAACCTCCTTTCTGGAAAACACCCCAAACACAGGTCAAGTCATCCAAACATACACAAATAAGTAAATTTATGCAGGTGAGTATTGATAGAACTGAGAGGTTTTAATATGGTAACTGATAATTAAGATGTCTTTTATTTACAAAATGTATAGTATAGTTTACATTGTAAAAGGTCCCTTTTGTAATTTATAAAGAAAGAGGAGAAACAAACGTTTCACTCATTGGTTTAAAATATATCTGCCAAAAACGGTTTAACAAGGAAAATTCATTATTTAATGTTTGACCAATAGACTAGAAATGTCAATGTCAATTGGGGCGGCAGGGTCACAAAAAATAGGATGAAAATTAATGGTAGTTGTAAGATTGCTGTGGTTTTGAATTGGTAAAAGGTGTACAGAAAAAAAGGTGATCAAAACATTAAATGTACCTCATAATTCTGCTCACACTGTAATTGCACTTGTGGCTCTGCCGCATGAATACGACTACATTGCAACATTTATCAGGTCTCATTGTTATCATAGGGTGGTCAGAATGGTTGTGCTCACTGGTTAAGACAATTAGCAGATTTTTTTAAATCTGCGAAGCCTTTTACAGTGCTTGCATTAAATTATTGTAATGTCACGTGTCAGCTCTATTAGACCCCTTCAGTTCACGTCACAGGCGGTTCCCACTGCGCATGTCAGGGTCAGAAACGTCATTGCAGCAGATTGAGTTGGGTATTATTCGGTATGTCAAAAATGCATACTTACGTTGGGGGCTTTGAAAATCGCACTAGGTCTGACGTTACGTTTTTTGGGATTCCTGCAGAATCTCAAGAAATACAACATATGTGGCTGCAAGCAATTAAACGTGCAGACTAGGGCAATACAAAGATCAAAGAGGCTTGTGTTTGTAGTGCTCACTTCATTTTCAGGCAAGTCATTATTTTTCAGCCCTGTTAGATTAAATTATATTAAGACTGAATGGTATGAACACTTTGACCCCATGCTGCGCGCGCACCCAATAGTCATTCAATGTTTACAAACCTTGAAGGGATCTATACTTTTCTACTTAATCATTATATGGCTTTGAGTTGATTTACATAGTCAAGGTTGCACAAAGATTGTGATTCTAGTAAAATGCCAGGCTGATTTTTTGTCGCAGTCTAGCACTGAACACTAGACACAACTATCAAAACCAGAGTTTTTTAGGAGTGGCCAAGATGAGGCTCATTAATCGGGTAAACAAGAGCTGGCACCCACTTGACGTGCCTGGAACTCACAATTCTGAAATCAAAAATGTAAAATTTTTAAAATAATCTTTACCAATCGACTGCAAATTTAAAGATTGTACATGTTTACACAACGGGTCTATTGAATGCTTTATTCTGATTGGCTGAGAAATGTTTAATGGGTGTTGATTATTTTTCAATAAACCGCACACCTAACTTGTCAAAAGTCTTAAAAACAGGCACCAGAGCAATGTTTTTGGTAACTGTGGTATAAACGGAATAATTGACTCCGCTCCTTTGAAATATGCACACACACGGTGTTCAATGGCCCGCCATCAATTATTCCTTACATAACCTCACCTAAAATAATCTTAAAAGTACAATCTCTTACCCAGAGAAAGAAATATTGAGAAACTGCTATGATGTCTATTGAGTTGGCTTGCGCTATGTACAACCCATTGCATGTACAACCTGGAAAATTTACATTTCTCCAAAGAAAAAAATGCATTTGTTTATAAATTTATAATATTTAAATACAATTCTAAAATAGATAATTTATGGTCATCAAACGAATGCCAATGAGGTTCAGGACACCACCTTAAATTTCACTTGTTTATCCAAATAACGATTGATTGATTGATTGATTGATTGATTGATTGATTGATTGATTGATTGATTGATTGATTGATTGATTGATTGATTGATTGATTGATTGATTGATTGATTGATTGATTGATTGATCAGATTCACTGGACAGAAATTTGTCTTTGGAAGTAGAGGAGGGGATGAGTCTGGTCTGAGTAAACCGCTAACGCCCTTTTCTCCAGAGAATGTGAAAATAGTTCAATGTACTCTGTTTATGACCGATAATCTTTTCACTTCATTAATTACTCGTGTTAGTTTATTCTTGTGTTTCATTGTTAAATTTCCATACCATGAAACGATGTTGTAAGTTAAAATGCTTTCAATCATTGATCTATATACAGAAGTTAAATTTTTCCTTTCGATGTGGAAGTTTCGCAACTCCCTAGTTGACTTAAATGTTGTCTAGTTTTCTTATGTACATAGTCCACATTATCCTGGAACGAAAGTTTGTCATCGAAAATTGTGCCTATATATTTAAAATTTTGGACATGCTCTATTTTTACACCTCTTATAGTAACTTGGTTGTATGGGAAAGCAGTTGTACATTTCTGATTCCCACAACATAATTTCGTTGTCTTTCCAATGTTCAACCGTAAATGACTGTTGTCAAACCATTGTACAAGAATTTCAATACACTCAAAAAAAATAGGTGGAACAGTTCATGTCTGTTTGTCAAGAGATTAAAACCAGATCTTCAGCATATTTAATCAGGGCAAGATCATCCCTGTTGCACTGGAGCTCATTAGTATAAACAGAGAAGAGCAAAGGGGATAATACACATCCCTGTGGTAATCCAGAATGTAAGACTATGCAGTCAGATGAGACTCCATTAACACGGACTGTTTGGGGCCTATTGCTTAAAAATTTCTCAATCCATAAAATTAACCAGCTACGTACACCTACGTACACATTCCATGTTATATGTACAACATGGAAAATGTACATTTCTTCAAAGGAAAAAAAGAAAAAAGAAAAAAATCTATTTATGAATGTATAATATTTTTATTGACCTGAAATGGACAATTTAAAGTCATCAAATAAATGCCAATATTGTTTAGGCACAGACTTACATTTCATTTATTCATTCAAGTTTAGGGCTGAGAAAACGCGTCAACGTAATCGACAACGTCGACGAAAAAAATACGTTGACACAAAATATGCTCGTCGATTCGTCAGACCCAAAAAGGCGGCAGCGTAGAATAGTAGCAACGCGAGTGGCTTCAGTCCACGCCGGTTTCACACAGCAAGTGTGAGCAGTACGTGCGGCGCGTGTTTTTTTCAGCACCCACGTTAACAAGCATGCACCCTGCCGCATGGGCAGCGCGAGCTCGCGGCTCTGTAGCAACAGTGCTGCAATCGTTTCTGCGTCGGTTCTGCTGCGCTTCTCATGCTCAATTATGTGAAAGTGCTTGGTTTATGGTTTAAATGCTCGTGGATTGACGCGAAAAAGTGTCATTTTACCATAAAATCATGAATGTGAAGTGTGTTTTAAACATGATTTTGAGCAATTTAACAGAAAGCAATGAATATGTCACTGTTGCCAGAAGACTGCGCTTTCATTCACACTCTGTCCAGCAGTAAATGAGTCCTAATCTATCTTAACAAACTTAAGAGAAAGAGATTTAATATTATATGTGCTTCTTAAGTCTATAATTGTGTTTATATCTGTCATTAAATGGACTAGAACAGCACGAAAACAATGTGGATTAAACAAATCAAGTTATAAAAGTTACACTGGCCATCAAAAGGCACATTAAAGAGGTTTTGCTCATAAATGCATGTAAAATAAAGTAATTTGAATTTGAGATTTTTATACTGTTACTAAACTGCACAGTATGAGCAGCAAACCCTTTTCTGAATGCTACCTCTGACTAAGAATGCATTATTTTGCACTTGTATAGTCTTTTTTTATTTTGAAATTTTAAGAGCAATAAACATATATTGAAATATTTACATTCAGATATGTAAATCAACATGTATAAATTGCTATTAGTTAATTAACATTTTACAACGTGAACATTTTACATTTATCAAAAATAAATGTTTATAACTGTATCCATAGGCATAATCTGTATTGTTGGTTAGCAAATTATACTTATACTTATATATGTAGCAGAACTTAAATATACCTCACCATCTCATTTAATTGTAATAATTTTCTAATACAGCTATCAGGTTTAGGTAAAGTCAATTATACATTAGTTTTTATTTAATTTTTACAGACCAATATAAAAATTGTGTGCCCCAGTGTATACACCAAATATGTGAATAATTTCTTGAATCCATGAGAATGATGCTCACCAGTGTTGCCACTCCTCATAGTTCTCATGCCACCCCCTTACCACCTCAAAAATAATTTTATAGATCCGCCCCTGTTTGAATGTTTCTTCTGTTGTGTTTAATTGTGCTTGTAATTTGTGTACTTTTTAAATTAATATTGTTAAAAATTATTGTTTTAAACAATATTTGAAATGTATATAATTTTTATTGTCTTATCTTTTTATTTTAAGAATACATGATTCAAAAACAATGAAAATGACTATGCCTATATTATTTATTAATTTGAAAGTTTTTAATCTTATAAAGACACAAAGAGAAGTTGTAAAACCTGTTCATGGTAAGATGCAGTTCATTGTTATGCTCTAATGGGGCCATATGTCAGTGTGATGTCTTTGCAGTATCTTAGTTTCTGTTTTAGATCACAAGGAACAAGCCCAGCCTTTATAAACTCACTTCTGTCTGGTTCTTTGTCATACTGAGTGAACATGGATATACAATCTGAAGGTTTGTAGCAGAAATGGATGAACAGTAAGAGGATACATTAATAAGAACTATTTGTTAATGTTTATTTTTGTTCCCTAGGAAATAAGGTGCGTATTATCCTGGTTGGGAAAACAGGATGTGGGAAGAGTGTCACAGGAAATACCATCCTTGGAAAGGAGGTTTTTCACCAAGAATTAAGCTCCAAGTCAGTGACCAGGCAGTGTAAGAAAGCTACTGAAATTGTTGGTGATAAAGAAGTCACAGTGGTGGACACTCCTGGATGGTGTGATACGGAGCTATCTGATGAAGAGCTTAAAGAGGAAATAGTCAAGTGCATCGACCTGGCCTATCCTGGACCGCATGTCTTTCTACTTGTGTTAATGATTGGTCGTTTCACAGATGAAGAGAAAAAAACTGTCCAGAAAATACGGGAGGTCTTTGGTGAAGATTCAAATAAATACACAATGATTTTGTTCACAAGAGGAGACGATCTGGAGGGAAACAAACGTATTAATGACTATGTAAGAGAGGCTGCAACAGATCTTAAAGCTTTATTTGATGAGTGTGGGAACAGATATCATGTTTTCAACAATAAAGATAAAAACCGTAACCAAGTAACAACACTTCTTAAGAAGATCCAAGATATGGTGAGAAACAACAACGGACAATGTTTTTCTAACACAACATACCAACAATTACAAAAATACATAACAAGAGAAGCTGAGTTACAGAAGCAAATTCAAGCTGCTGAGAGGGAGATCCAATTAGAAAAAGCTAGGCGCAAAAAACTGGAGGAGGAGAAGAAACACTACAAGAAGAGAGAGGAAGAGCTAGAGCAACGACTTAAACAACAACAACAGCAGCAACAACAACGAGTCAGAAAATTGATTAACCAGTTTACAATGACAAATATGCAAAAGGAAGAAGAAAGCAGAAACAATATGCAAAAGGAAGAAGAAAGCTCAAAAAATAAGCAATGGGAAGAAGAAAGCAGAAACAATAAGGAAAAGGAAGAATTCAAAGCCAAACTAAATCAGCTACTGGAAAAAAAGATTGCTGAAAGGAAAGCAATTATTGCTGAAAGGGAAGCAATGTATGAATGTCAACAAGAAAGTTGGAGTTGCTGTATTTCATGAAAGTCTTGTTAATCTAGAGGTCTCTTAAAAGTTTTTTAGATTAACTCATAATGTATCTCAATGATAAAATGATTTTGGATTTTAAAAACAGCCACTTACTATTAAATCAATTCACGCTGTTAAAAACACATTTATATTGTCTCTTTTATTCTGTCTGCTGCGTGATTTAGAACCTTTAAAAAATTTGTATATTGTTTAGCAAATCAGACAAAATTGTGTTTCTTATATTGCATCATAAATTCAGTGTAATTTTTTGTCTCAAAGAAAATGTTGTAACGACTTTCATCCTGCACAACAAAAACATTGCTCACTTTCTCACTTTAGTGGGGAGGACTCAAAGTGCAAAATACATTCAGATTTCATATTTTCTAATAAATAAAACCTTTAACAATGTAAATATAAATTAAATACAATTTAAGCGCTGTCATTTATCTGAGTAAAATTTATCTTGTAAACTGCGTAACAATTCCCAGAATGTAGCAGCAGCAGCATCAATGAGAGACCCAGGATCCTCATTGAAGGGAAAGTTTTTTGTCTGTCAGTTTGTTTCTTGCCACCCATGGCTAATAGGTTTAACAAGCGCTCAAGCACGCACACAAACATTCATGCAGGCAAGTCAACCAAACATGTATATTTATTGATGCACAAATAAGTAAATGAATGCAGGTGAATATTTGGTAGAGTATTTCTCTGCCGCTCACTGAACAGAGAAAAGGCAGAGCAAGACTATCCCAAAGTGCATCATGTTTTCTTGCAGTTTAGAATGAGTCAAACAGGGCTGTTCTAGATCTTATTTCTTTCTCTTCTGCTCTTGTAAGCTCCGCTATGCGCACTCTCTTAAGTTGTCCGTGTGCAGCACCGCACCCCCAGTTAAGTTCCGCCTTTTGGCTCTGATAACGTATTTTGTAAACTAACATTTGTGAATCGATTCAGAATCGGCCCACGACCGAATCGCGATTTCCATTGTTTATAGTGTTAAATATTAAAGCAGAATAAAAAACTTGTGTTAATACGTTCATTGTGAAATTAGCATGTATGAAGATAATTTGCATCATTTTTACAACACAATGTAAACTTTATATTAAACAACAACAGCATGTCGTCTTGTAAACGGATTTGAAATGATCATGTGCTGATTGTCGCACGTCACATAGACGACAGAGTCAAGCGAGATCTGCTTAACTCAGCGGTAAGTTTAATTTCATCTCAAGTATCAAATGGTTTGTGCTCTCTATCATTGAAAACGGGCAAGCAAACAGCACAAGCAGGGTTAATGTACTTGTCAATGATGGCTCACAAATGCGCAGTATAGGCTATGTATGTGTGCTTGTTGTCAATGAGATTACTTCTCACTAACACGCTCAAGCGCAGGAAATGTGTGTTTGCTTGTCAATGACGGGCATTAAATCTGCGCAATTCTGCAGAGTTTTCTGCCGAAATCTGTGGGCGCGAATTCCGTTTGGGCCTGCCTATATACTCCTGCTGCTGTTGTTGATAATCTGCTGTTTCAAACATTAAGTAAAAAAAGTAATCAGTCAGCCCTGTTTATGACTGTCACTGTTAATAATTTTGTGATTGAATCTCCATTACGGTGGGGGTTTTTTTTATGCGCGCGGGTAGCGCCTAGATATTTGAATATATTCGGATACATTGCATGATATTCGAAATCCGTTCGAATTTGATTTTTCTCAAAAGTGACAGCCCTAGCGAGTATTGATAGTATTGTGAGTTTTTGATATGGTAACTGATAATTAAGATGCCTTTTATTCTTTAATATGTATGTGCACCTTCATGTAAACAATTTTGTATTATTTTGTATGGATACCTGTAAGAATATTTGCTTTTGTGTTGTTGATCATAAATAGCTCAATGGTTGCGTGAGATTATAAGAACTGGGTGTGTTCCTTTATCTAAAACAATAAGAGATCTATGAGACAATAAGGACAGTTGCAAATTATAAATATATGTAACCCCAAACAGGTTTTCTGTGTTTTAAAGGTGCTCTAAGCGAATTGAATTCATGTGTTTTAGACCATAAAACATTTTTTATTTCATAAAGCAAACATCTCCTCACTATCTGCTTGCTACCTGACTGCTGATCAAACTGTAAAAAACGCGATCTCTGTAGACAGCCCAGGCTCCACAAACAGCAATAACAATACAGTGGCCAAACCTACCAACTCCAACTGGGACGGAGATTTGTCTTCCAACGAGACAATGATCCAAAACATAAAGCAAAATCTACATTGGAATGGTTCACAAATAAACCAGGTGTTAGAATGGCCAAGTCAAAGTCCAGACTTGAATCCAATCGAGAATCTGTGGAAAGAACTGAAAACTGCTGTTCACAAATGCTCTCCATCCAACCTCACTGAGCTCGAGCTGTTTTGCAAGGAGGAATGGGCAAAAATTTCAGTCTCTCGACATGCAAAACTGATAGAGACATACCCCAAGCGACTTACAGCTGTAATCGCAGCAAAAGGTGGCGCTACAAAGTATTAACTTAATGGGGCTGAATAATTTTGCACGCCCAATTTTTCAGTTTTTTATTTGTTAACATTTTTTTGAAATATCCAATAAAATTCGTTCCACTTCATCATTGTGTCCCAGTTGTTGTTTATTCTTTACAAAAAATGACAGTTTTATATCTTTATGTTTGAAGCCTGAAATGTGGCAAAAGGTCAAAAAGTTCAAGGGGGCCGAATACTTTCGCAAGGCACTGTATATTTATTGATGCACAAATAAGTAAATGAATGCAGGTGAGTATTGATAGTGTTGTGAGTTTTTTTTTATTTGGTAACTGATAATTAAGATGCCTTTTTTTCTGCAATATGTATGTGCACCTTCATGTAAACAATTTTGTATTATTTTGTATGGATACCTGTAAAAATATTTGCTTTCGTGTTGTTGATCATAAATAGCTCAATGGTTGCGTGAGATTACAAGAACTGGGTGTGTTTCTTTTTCTAAAACAATAAGAGATCTAGGAGACAATAAGGACAGTTGCAAATTATAAATATATGTAACCCCAAACAGGTTTTCTGTGTTGTAAGTTTAGTTATCTTTTTATTTATTTTTTAAATGGAAACAATTTTCAGTAACAGAATAGAAATTATGTCTTTCACTCTCTATTGTGGTTATAGACCTGGTTCTGTTATGTAATACCAGACTTGGAAACACAGAGCAAGTCATCCAAACATACACAAATAAGTCAATTTATGCAAGTGAGTATTGATAGAATTGAGGGGTTTTAATATGGAAACTGATCATTAAGATCATGAGCGCTGGAACCATTATACATGGGTGGGACAGGACCCACCCACTTTTTAAGACCAATGATAATGGACCCACCCACTTTTTCTCTAATTTAGCGCATTTGTCAGTTCACTTATCAAAGCGATGTTAGTCAAAATCCATTCCACTAGTGCAGGGATCCCTAACCTTCTTTTTACACCGCGGACCCGTTTCAGCTTTTAAACATAATTCGCGGGGGTGAGTGGTCGCTGAGTTGCTGTTCGAACAAAGTGCTGAAAAACCTCCTTTGCCAAATGTATAACGTTTTAACAGAAGTAAAGGTCAAACAACCATGCATTAGGAAAATTAATAACTGCTTTATTTTTAGTATATTTTCTATAGACGTGTAAAACCATATTATAGCGGATTGTTTTACTTTCATTGTTTCACGAGTTTGCCTGCCCATTCAGATAATTAATGGTAAACGAACTTAGCTTGCTGTTCTTAAAGGTAGCTCGAACCTTAGGTCGGACTCGAGCCCCAAGTTCAAAAACACAGAAGAAAAAAGGAGGAGATGAGGAGGAGAGATGGCAGAAGAATTGCATGTGTGCTCGGAGGCACGGAGACTCCGGTTTTGCTTTTAATGATAATTGCACAGCACTAAATGTGGTTCCTTTCAAACCTATACGTATGTATAACCTAACAGTATGTTTGTGAGTGTTTCTCTCTTAATGAATTCAAGCGTAAATTGAAATCTTATTTATTTACTGTGGCATTTGATTGTGTATGACTGGTGGTGGTAATGGATAGCTTTATCTATGGCCAGTGTAATTAGAGAGATGGGTTTTATAACTATTCCTTCGCATTGAAGGTTTTAGTGTTTTATTATGTATTTCGGTGTTTGGCCTGACATATTTTATCATTGACCAAACGAGGGGTAGCAATTGTGTATTCTTGTTGTCTTTTATTTTAAGTTTCATTGTGTAACGATGTTTAATTTTATAATTGTATTATTATTATATTTTTATGTACAGCACTTTGGTCAACTTCGATTATGTAGCATGCCACCCGAAACCTTTACTGATGGTTTTTATGATGCTTTAATCCTTTGTTAAATTTATTCTGTTCACCATATCAACAACGTAAGAGCTGCAATTTACATAAACATACGATTTATTAGCTAACACGGTTCAAAATCCACTAGCTTTACATTTGTGCAAAACGAACACATTAACAGACAAAATATGCATTTGTCAAACTATTAAACATACCTTTTCTGAGGGGCTGCAGCAGTGTTAATTTTGGAAGCAAATTCTGATTTAGTCATAGGTGTGATTGGCAAAGGACAAAAAAGCAGGAAAATATACGGCACACCTACCATGACGTGGTGAAATACATATGCACACATGCACGCACGCGCACACACACACATTTATATAAAATGAAATACAGTTGAAATATAATTTGGGCTCAAAGTTGATCGATCTGAGTGGCCAATCGTCAATGCGTGGGAGAGTGCCACCCTGACCATTATGTAGCCTTGCCACTGCATCAGACTGAACAAAATCATTTTGTGCATTTAAAAGTAAATACATCAATGTGGTGCATTTTGAGAGTAAAAATAAGTAACTAGATCTATGAGGATTTTTATGTTCTTCTAAACAAATGTATGCCCTTTTAGTAAAATCTTTGGTTGCATATGGTAATAATAAGGCACACAAGCCACATACACAATTTGATAAATGGGATTTGCTATTGGTCAAAACATGTTTAATGTTTATAGAATAATTAGTGGGGCATTTAATACAGATTAATTATTGATTACAACATTTGCTACTTAATTCAAATGTTATGACTTTCTGGAAAGGCAGTCAAGTGCATGTCTTTTGCATAGTTCTTTTGGCACAGTCGAGCTACGCATTTCACACACACACACACACACACACACACACACACGCACGCACACACACACACAAAACAGAACCATGAATGTGTGTGTTTGTCATTATATTATTCTGTAGTCGCAAGCATTACAGCCAGATTCACAAACCATTAAGAGGAGCAAACGTATGCGTGTGTTCATCAGGATGACGTTGGATCGGTTTGCGTAACTTATATGCGTGCGTTAACGTAAGTGATTACAGAATAATAATGCAAGCAAACGTTTAGACACAAACGCAACTTTATATTGATATTGCGAGACAGCATTTCACCTCGACGAGAAATCTGATATTTACATTACTGGCATAGCCTGATTTGAAACTGACAGCTTTGTCAAAGCAGCAAACACCTGGCGGGTTCTCTTAATTTTCTTACTACTAAAATGCTGTTTGTCTCTGCCTATTCCTTCTATCCATGCCCAGCGCCACTGATTTAGGTCTTTTATCAATTAGGTTGTCTTACTTAGGCTTCATAAACTTACTCTTCATCCTGCTGACAACGTAACTTGTTACGACTTCACCGCGGCCGCGCGGCATCTGTAGCTGGACCTCAGCCGCACCTCAAAGACCCCTCCCCATTCTACTTCTGATTGGCTAGTTTGTTAGTTTGGTTGAGAGTGAAGGATGTGTTTCTCTCATACTATTTGTTGGCAAACGCATGTTTTTTTTTTAATTCGCAGCCAACAACACACGCCGGAGATCTGACTGCAAGCTCTTTGGTGAGCTGTGCTTTGAATGAAGTTCCATCGTGGCAAATAAATAGACTAATGCGTAGTGATATGCGGTTATTTGTAACGGTGCCTTGCAATCCCACACGCACACACAAAAAATTGGATTTGCATGATTCACGAAAGCCTCATTTTCAGGTCGAAAAGGCGGAATTCCGGATTTATCCGGAAGAATCACACCCCTGTTTAGTCTTAGTCTTTTGAATAACACACCATTTAGTTTTAGTCTTATTTTAGTCATCTGACATCTTTTAGTCTTAGTCTAGTTTTAGTCGACTAAATATCATAAGAGTCTTAAGTTTTGGAATGGTATTAATGTTTGACTATGCAATACAGACACAGATTTAATGGTTATTGTAGAAAACACGTATTTTATTTTATTCTTAATGTCAAAAACACTGACTGTGGCTTTTTCACAAAAGATAATCTCACATAAAATAAGCATAAGGCCCGCTCTACCTAAAAATATACATGGTCCCTGAAAAAGATATGCAATCTCCTAAATGACATGGACACACAGACACACACACGTGCGCAGACACACAGACAGAGACAATCCAACGCAATCAATACAGTTCAGATGTGTATTCCTTTCTTTCTATGTTATTCCAAGTTTAGCGAAAACACGGTGGTTTATCTGATAAAATAACCTTAGCGTGTATGCTCACCTTCGCATGTATTTCTGGATGAGTCGTCTTTACAGGCAGTCTTGTTGTCATATTTGAAGTGTGACAAGATTAGACATTAGCTCTGACATTGGTGTTGTTAGTGAGACATGTCTTCGGACCAGGTGTACTGCAAAACGTTAGCGTGTTGCTAATGAGCGAAGTCAACAGAAATCATCCAAAGCTGGGTAACTAAGACTGTATAACTAAATAAAATGTAAACAACCTGTTGTGAAAACGAACTTTGCCGCTGGTTTTTTTAAATGCCTCTGCTGCCGGCTTCTGTTCAGCGTAGAACAACCTACCCTCAAAGATTCGCTCTGATTGGATCCCACAAAACTTTCCCCACAAAATGAGTAGCTCTGATTTGATCTTTTCTCCATTCGTCCCTCCTTAACATTTTCGTCTTATTTTTATTTGTTGACTAAAGTGTCAGTTATATTTCGTTACAGTCTTCGCCATCATATCTGACTTTTATTTAGTTTTCATTTAGTTTTCTTCCGTGAAAAAAGTTTCTTTGACGAATATTTTTCTTCATCGTCAACGAAATTAACACTGGCTGCAAGCATGAATTACACGTATATTTTATCATCCAGTGTTGATGAACGCTATCGTTATACTAAAACTGCACTAACCCAAGCGCGTGCTCCACTCAAACCTAAACACAAAGCGCGAAGCTTAACACCGGAAGTCAAAACATTGCACTGTAGAATTTTAAAATAAAAAACAAAGACATTTCCTACAAAATATACTGATGGTTATTTACACTCTCACAAAATTATACGTTTTGTTATATCAGTATAACCACAACAGAGAATTTTCAACAACAAATAACCATTTCTCTTAATTAGTTTATGAACATTCTAATATCAGAATTAACTTTTGCACAGGATGCTCCACAATAGATAGCTTACTACTGCGTTGACCCTTGTTATTCAGTTTTTTATCTCCAAAGGAGATTTTCACTCGTCTCACGAGTCCGTCCTTGCCTTTAACAGTCTCCAGGACTCTGGCAAGTTTCCATTCACCTCTGGGTGACAGTTCATCAATGTCCAACACAATGTCACCTTCTGTTAGATTCCTTTTTGGTAAGTGCCAGCGCTGCCTAGCAATAATGTTGTGCAAATATTTACGCCTCCACCTGCACTAAAACTGTTCAGTCAAAAACTGCACACGACGCCATCTCTTTGCTACATAGAGGTCCTCCTTTGGAAAGGCACCAGGTGGGGGCAGAGTTGTGCTGGATTTCATGTGAAGCAGGGGGTTAGGGGTAAGTGGTTCCAAGCTGTCAGGGTTGTTAAGGTCGTCTACAGTCAGCGGGCGACTGTTAACTATGGCCATAGCTTCATAAAATAAAGTCTATAGTGAAGCATCATTTAGTCTACCATGCGCCAGTGACAGAGTAGTATTCAACACACTTCTGACAGTCCTTATCGGGCGCTCCCACACTCCGCCTGCGTGACTGGAGTGGGGTGCATTCATCACAAAGTCGCACTGGTTTTGAGACAGGTAAGTGCTCAGTCTTTCAGAGTCCAGTTCACTTAGGGCAGCTATAAACTCATTCTTTGCACCGACAAAGTTTGTTCCCTGGTCACATCTGATTTGGCGAATTGCACCTCTGATAGCAATGAAAAACCTTAGTGAATTAATGAATGTGTCAGTGGATAGGTCCTCTAATAGCTCAATGTGAATGGCTCGAGAGCAAAAGCATGTGAACAAAGTCCATACTGTTTGTGTGTTTTTCGACCTTCTGTAGTTACAAAAGGGCAAAAACAGTCCATACCGCAGTATGTGAATGGTGGAGAGGGCTCTAAGCATTCTGCAGGTAGGTCGCTCATTCTCTGACCCTGCAGAGCCTTGCGGAGTCTGCGGCAGATGACACACTGGCGGATAAAAGAAGCAACGATTCTGCTCATCCCTGGGATCCAGTAGCCACTGGATCTGATTTCATTTGTGGTGAAGCCCTTTCCTTGATGCTTTACTTTATTGTGACAGTGAGCTATTATGAGTTTGGTCACATGATCTTCCTTTGGAATCACAATGGGGTGTTTGAAAGAGTCTTTGATAGACTAAAGTTTCCCTCCGCCCTTAACGAGACCGTCCGTGTCCTGAAAATGTCTAAGTGGAACAGTTTGTTGTGATGTGGGAGCTGGTTGCCTATGTTTATTAGTTTTATCTTATACGTTACCATACGTTTGTCTTTGAACATCCTAAATGATGACACATACTGCACTTTCTTGTTCACTCACTGTAGCCGGCGCATTTGATTTGACTTTCTTGGCACTTCTGATGAGACGTGCTACAGCTTTGACTGCCTTGGACCATGACGAAAACTTGGACAAAAATGTTCTGAAAGGCTGAATGTCTCTGTGACTTTGGTTAACATTGTCTGTATTTTTCTGACTTCAGGATCTCCAAGAGACAGTTCTAGCTCTGCACTTTGTGTTGCGGGCAGGTCTTTCTCCCAAAGAAAGGAGGGGCTGGTGAACCAGTTAGAAGCGAGAAGCTCAGTGACAGATTTACCCCTAGATGCAATGTCGGCTGGGTTCTCTTCAGATGGCACGTATAACCATTGCTGAGGTTGTGTACTTTGGCGAATCATTTGGACCCTATTTGCTACAATGGTATGTAAACGACGTGCCTCATTGTTTACATGGCCCAAAACTACCTTAGAATCTGTCCAGAAATAATCTTTGATTTGAGCGTAGCAGAGTTTTTCTCTCAACATGTTACTAATGGAGACTGAAACTACAGCTGCAGTTAGCTCAAGTCTAGGGATTGTAGTTAGCTTGGTGGGAAAAACACGGGCTTTGGCTATTACCAATGAACAGGGAATCCCCTCTTTACTGTTTTTGGCTATTAAATAGGTGCATTGTCCATAACATGCTCGTATCCGAAAAGTAGTGCAACGCATGAGAAGTGGTGACCGGGTTGCATGCGATCTCCCCTTCGACTTTCACAAAATGTGCAAAGTCAAAGTCCTTGAAAGAGGAAAAATCCTTTCCTTCCATAAGTGTAACTGTTACCTGTCGATTCCAACAGGCTGCCAGCCAGTCAGGAACTTTCTGCAGCAATTTTTGATTTTCCTCGCAGGTCACTAAGAATCTCTAGGCCTTTTACGTGTGGTGTGGCTTGGAGACATGCATTTAGAAAGTCAGAAAATGCCCTTAGTCCTTCTGCGTCCTTTGAGTTTATTTTAGGCCATTTTTTCAAGCTTTTGCCATGCATCCCTGTATGCCTCTTCGTCACTGCGAAAAAATGTGCCCTCAAGACATACCGTTTTAGTAGATGAAGTTTATCAGCGGGTGAGATGCCTTTGCAGTCCACAAGTGAAGAGAATGAAGCCTTCCATTCAATTTAGTTTATTGGATCTCCACTGAAAACTGTGGGCATTAGCACTCAGACCTGCAAACTCATCAGAGAAAAAAAGGTGACAGTGTCATGCGGGGGGGGGGGGGGGGGGTTTGGGGTGTACTTTTGGGGCGGTTACCCCAGCTCTATTTTTTTGTGTGACTTTAATATGATTCTGGACGTGAGTTAACAAAAATCACCATACTTTAATCAAAAATCAATGTTAAAACATCCTTGAAGCTTAAGGAGAATGACACATTTAATATTTTACAAATGTTTTTATTTACAACTCACAGAAACGCCTTGAAGTGTTGTGAAGCATGACACTGAAATAAAAAATAACAAGAGACAGACAGAAATAAAAAAATATATATATATATTTTGCCGATGTTCGTGCGATAGAGCCACTTTGTCCTCAGCCGGCATCTGTGCAAGGATGACGATGACGGGCCATTGTGAATGGCAGTGAGTGCTCCACCAAAGTGCCCAGAACCATTGCCTGAAAGTAAATTAAAATCATTAAAATATAACCTTGCAAACTATCATACATAGGACTAATATGATAAAACAACGTGTCTCCATACTGTATGGCTGATATGCAGTGAATATCAACATACATTTCTGTTCAATAATTATAATAATAATGCATTTTATATGTAGGGCTCCTTACATTGAATAAACAATTTCAAAGTGCTAGTGTTCATAATGTAAATTCAACTTACAACACAATGTAAAGATTTCATTGACAGACTTTGATGCAAAATGTAGCCCTTTATTATACAGAAATTTGCTGTTGGTGTATTAGCCTAGGACAACACGCTCGCCAGATTGTTTTGTCTAAACAGCCCTGTTGTTAAAAATTACTGTTTACCAGGTATACAACCACCAGGAATGAACGGGGCTAGGCTAAATCACATTCACAACGCGATGTACAAAGATTAAGTGCATGCATTTAAAAAAGATAGGTATGTATTAATTAGTTTAAGTTGAGGTAAGAACATAGTAAAATATTGAAAAACGGTGGGTTTTCCTTCAACATTACTCTCGCATCAGCTATTGTGTAAACATTTACCCACATCACGAATGACTGCCTGCGCAAGCGCGCACGCCATCCACTGTAATGAAGTTATTCAGGGTAACGTTAGCTCAGAATTTGAGTAGTAGCCGTATATCTCGGAACTCAGGGCAGAGCACCCGGGTAACGATAAGCCTAGCTAACAATCGTCCTGCTAAGTTAGCTAACATTAGTCATTTTGCTCGAAGCATAGGCAAACTTTATGCAAGGTCTACGTTTGTGCATTACTCTGCGTAGACTCGTTCCTAAAAATACAATATAAGCGGTAGCTAACGCTAATTTAAATCAAGCAAACAAGTAGTTGTTGTTTTTGGTCCAAAAAAGTTGACTTACCTTGAATAAGATGGTTCCTTCACGTTAAAAGTGTCCATCAGACTCGCGTGATGGCCAGGTGTGTCTCTCATCCAAAGGACCGCGCTCGCGCGCTGTCTTCAAGATTCTGAAGGAAGTGCTAAGATTCCGATTGGCCCAGAGAAAAGCAAATGCCAAGATTCCGATTGGCCCAGAGAAGTGTCAATTATAAGAATTATCCAATAATGTTTGGCAATTCTAGCCCGCATGGCATTCAGATAAAGGGCAGCCTCCCGACCCCCCCCCCCCCCCCCACCACCTCAAAAAAAAACTCTCCGGTTCTACGCGATTCACGTGAATGACCCAATTGACCAAGAAAACGGCGATTGTCGCCGAAAAGCGACAAGTTTGCAGGTCTGAGCACTGGAATTCTGTTTACAGCTATACTATTTTGAATTGCTTGGGCCAACTGAGAAATGTCAGTGAGAGGTGTTTGCATGACAATTTGAGGGTTTGGACTGTTCATCGTTTGATTTGGCATATGGATGGACACATTGTTTTGTGGCGTTATTGAATGTAAGTTACTAGAGCCAGCTGATGCTTCATTAACTGATTGGTGACCAACAGAAAAGGGTATACTGTTTGGTTGTATTTGCTGATATTCCATATCCATGTTCACTTCTCTGTCGTAAATCTCAAGTTTTGCGCGAGCAGCTTGTATTTCCTTTTAAACGCTCAAGTTCTGATTGTATATCTTTCATTTTTTCCTTTTGTTTAATTTCCTCCTGCACAATTGTATATTCTGCTTCCTTAACCAACATGATCTCACAAAGTTTTGTTTGTAGACAAATTTTTTGCTAATTTTTCCGTGGCATTCTCACGGATCTCAGCATATTTCCGTGGCCCTGCCACAGACTTCTTTTGCGTGACATTCTCACGGATTGGTTCCTCAACTGCTTTTTCCTATTTTCAAACCATTGTTGCTTCGGTTTAGGGAGATGGTTGCATGAGATTATAAGAACTGGGTGTGTTCCTTTCCATTTCATGTGCTATCTAAAACAATAAGAGATCTAGGAGACAATAAGGACAGTTGCAAATTATAAATATATGTAACCCCAAACAGGTTTTCTGTGTTTTAAGTTTAGTTATCTTTTTTTTTTTTAAATGGAAACAATTTTCAGTAACAGAATAGAAATTATGTCTTTTTCACTCTCTATGTGTTATAGACCTGGTTCTGTTATGTAACACCAGACTTGGAAACACAGAGCAAGTCAACAAAACATACACAAATAAGTCAATTTATGCAGGTGAGTATTGATAGAACTGAGAGGTTTTAATATTGAAACTGATAATTAAGATTTTACATTGTTTACATTGTAAAAGGTCCCTTTTGTAATTTATTAAGAATGAGGAGAAACAAACGTTTCACTCATTGCTTTAAAATATATCTGCCAAAAAAGGTTTAACAAAGAAAATTCATTATTTAATGTTTGACCAATAGACTAGAAATGTCAATTGGGGTGGCAGGGTCACAAAAAATAAGATGAAAATTAATGGTAGTGTTTTGAATTGGTAAAAGGTGTACAGAAAAAAGGTGATCAAAACAATAAATGTACCTCATAATTCTGCTCACACTGTTATTGCACTCGTGGCTCTGCCCCATTAATACGACTACATTGCAACATTTATCAGGTCTCAGTGTTATCATAAGGTGGTCAGAATAGTTGTGCAGACTGGTTAAGACAATTAGCAGATTTTTAAAATCTGTGAAGCCTTTTACAGTGCTTGCATTATATTATTCTAATGTCACGTTTCAGCTCTTATACTTTTCTACTTGATCATTATATGGCTTTGAGTTGGTTTACATAGTCAAGGTTGCACAAACATTCTGATTCTAGTAAAATGCCAGGCTGATTTTTTGTCGCAGTCTAGCACTGAACACTAGACACAACTATCAAAACCAGAGTTTTTTAGGAGTGGCCAAGATGAGGCTCATTAATTGGGTAAACGAGAGCTGGCACCCACTTGACGTGCCTGGAACTCACAATTCTGAAATCAAAAATGTAAAATTTAAAAATATACTTTACCAAACGACTGCTGTTTATACCACGGGTCTGTTGAATGCTTTATTCTGATTGACTGAGAAATGTTTAATGAGTGTTGATTATTTTTCAATAAATGCACACATAACTTGTCAAATGTCTTAAAAACAGGCACCAGAGCAATTTGGTAACTGTGGTATAAACGTTATAATTAACTCCGGTCCTTTGAATTATTCGAAAATAATGCACACAGGCGGTGTTCAATGGCCCGTCATCAATTATTCCTTACATAATCTCACCTAAAATAATCTTAAAAGTACAATCTCTTACCCAGAGAAAGAAATATTGAGAAACTGCTATGATGTCTATTGAGTTAGCTTGCGCTATGTACAACCCATTGCATGTACAACCTGGACAATTTACATTTCTCCAAAGAAAAAAATGCATCTGTTTATAAATGTATAATATTTAAATTGATCTAAAATTTTCTAAATGTCACTTGTTTATCCAAATAACGTTAGTCTTATTATGTGTACAACATTGGAAAATATACATTTCTCCAAAGAAAAAAATCTATTCATGAATGTATAATATTTTATTGACCTGAAATGGACAATTTAAAGTCATCAAATAAATGCCAATATTGTTTAGGCACAGACTTAAATTTCATTTATTCATTCAAGTTCCTTCACTATCATTACATTTTACAATGTGAAAATTTTACATAAATGATGGTAAATAAATAAAAACAATAAAAAATATTGTTGGTTAGTAAATTACACTTGGTTAAGTAGAACTCTATGAATGTAGCAGAACTTAAATATACCTCACCATCTAATTTATTTTATCTGTCTTTCTAATACAACTATCAGGCTTAGGTAAAGTCAATTACACATTAGTTTTTATTTAATTTTATTTAACAGACCAATATAAAAATTGTGTGCCCCAGTGTATACACCAAATATGTGAATAATTTCTTGAATCCATGAAAACGTTTCTTATATTGTGTTTAAAGGTGCAATTTGTAAGATATTTGCAGTAAAATCTCCAAAAACCACTAGGCCAGTGTTATATATTTTGTCCAGCTGATTACTATCAATATCTGTAATGTTTTCAACTACTTGTAAATCGTGAGAAAATTTCCATTCAAAACATTGACACGGGGCAGTGCAGTCTCCTGTCAATGACGTTAATATCCATGTGACCCTTTGTCACCGCCTTTACTGACGTAACCCACATGAGAACACTGGTCGAGATCGAAAAAATAAAATGGCGGCCAAGGAAGCGGCTGGAGCACAAATTTAGTGAAAATAAACGTATATTTTCACTTTTTAAGCATTTTAATTTCATTTCTAGCGAGAAATTAGTATTGTAGTTTTCAAATATGTGATTAGTTATCACAAAGGCGCTCTCTGTTTATATTTCAAACACGCTGCCTTTGAAGCACGTCGGAAAGCCTTTCTCTGAGCGGCCTTCAGGCCATCCGGTGCCGAAGTCATGTCCTCATGAGGCAGCAAGGCCACAAGTCCTCACAGTCCTCACAGTCTTGAGGTTTCGGACGCAGCCAGTGTTGTGGACAAATGCGGAACTACGCGCTTGCTTATGGACTTATGGATATCTCTGTACCGTCTGCTGCTGGTTGTGTCAGCTCCTGTAAGCGTACGGGCCAACCAAACGACCCAAGAAGAGTTTTGAACAAAACGAGGGAGGATCAATTTGGTGTTGCATTATCTGGATAGAGAGAGCTTCACGACAACAAAGTCACAAAGGGAAGTTGTAAAACCTGTTTATGGTAAGATGCAGTTCAGTGTTATGCTCTAATGGGGGCCATATGTCAGTGTGATGTCTTTGCAGTATCTTAGTTTCTGTTTTAGATCACAAGGAACAAGCCCAGCCCTTATAAACTCACTCCTCTCTGGTTCTTAGTCATACTGAGTGAACATGGATATACAATCTGAAGGTTTGTAGCAGAAATGGATGAACAGTAAGAGGATACATTAATAAGAACTATTTGTTAATGTTTATTTTTGTTCCCTAGGAAATAAGGTGCGTATTATCCTGGTTGGGATAACAGGATGTGGGAAGAGTGCCACAGGAAATACCATCCTTGGAAAGGAGGTTTTTCACCAAGAATTAAGCTCCAAGTCAGTGACCAGGCAGTGTAAGAAAGCTACTGAAATTGTTGGTGATAAAGAAGTCACAGTGGTGGACACTCCTGGATGGTGTGATACGGAGCTATCTGATGAAGAGCTTAAAGAGGAAGCAGTCAAGTGCATCGACCTGGCCTACCCTGGACCGCATGTCTTTCTACTTGTGTTAAGGATTGGTCGTTTCACCAAAGAAGAGAAAAAAACTGTCCAGAAAATACGGGAGGTCTTTGGTGAAGATTCAAATAAATACACAATGATTTTGTTCACAAGAGGAGACGATCTGGAGGGAAACAAACGTATTAATGACTATGTAAGAGAGGCTGCAACAGATCTTAAAGCTTTAGTTGAGGAGTGTGGGGGCAGATATCATGTTTTCAACAATAAAGATAAAAACCGTAACCAAGTAACAACACTTCTTAAGAAGATCCAAGATATGGTGAGAAACAACAATGGCCAGTGCTTTTCTAACACGACATACCAACTATTACAAAAATACATAACAAGAGAAGCTGAGTTAAAGGAGCTAATCCAAGCTGCTGAGAGGGAGAAACGATTTGTATTAGTGGACGAGCGGAATAAACACTACAGGCAGAGAGAAGCAGAGCTAAAGGAACAACTAAAACAACAACGAGAACAAGTCAGAAAATTGATTGACCAGTTTACAATGATGTCTGCAAATAAGCAAAAGGAAGAAGAAAGCAGAAACATAGCTGAACTAACACAGCTGCTCGAAAAAAAGATTGCTGAAAGGGAAGCAATGTATAAATCTCAACAAGAAAGCTGGAGTTGCTGTATTTCATGAAAGCCTTGTTAATCTAGAGGTCTCTTAAAAGTTTTTCAGAATTACTCATAATGTATCTCAATGATAAAATGATTTTGGATTTTAAAAACACTTACTATCAAATCGATTCACGCTTTTAAAAACACATTATATTGTCTCTTTAATTCTGTCTGCTGCATGATTTAAAACCTTGAAAAAAATCTGTATAACTGTTCAGTAAATCATCAGACAAAATTGTGTTTCCTATATTTCTTGTAGCGACTTTCATCCTGCAAAAATATTGCTCTTTAGTGGGGAAGACTCTTGCTTTTAAAGCAAAATACATTCAGATTTCATATTTTCTAATAAATAAAACCTTTAACAATGTATATGTAAATAAAAAATAAATACAATTTAAGCACTGTCATTTATCTGAGTAAAATTTATCTTGTAAACTGCGTAACAATTCCCAGAATGTAGCAGCAGCAGCATCAATGAGAGACCCAGGATTCTCATTGAAGGGAAAGTTTTTTGTCTGTCAGTTTGTTTCTTGCCACCCATGGCTAATAGGTTTAAAAAAGGCTCATGCACGCACACAAACATTCACGCAAGCAAGTCAACCAAACATGTATATTTATTGATGCACAAATAAGTAAATGAATGCAGGTGAGTATTGATAGTATTGTGAGTTTTTGATATGGTAACTGATAATTAAGATGCCTTTTATTTTTCAATATGTATGTGCACCTTCATGTAAACAATTTTGTATTATTTTGTATGGATACCTGTAAGAATAATTGTTTTTGTGTTGTTGATCATAAATAACTCAATGGTTGCGTGAGATTATAAGAACTGGGTGTGTACATTTATCTAAAACAATAAGAGATCTTGGAGACAATAAGGACAGTTGCAAATTATAAATATATGTAACCCCAAACAGGTTTTCTGTGTTGTAAGTTTAGTTCACTTTTTAATCTTTTTTAAAAATGGAAAAAAATTTCAGTAACATAATAGAAATTATGTCTTTTTCACTCTCTATTGTGGTTATAGACCTGGTTCTGTTATGTAATACCAGACTTGGAAACACAGAGCAAGTCATCCAAACATACACAAGTCAATTTATGCTGGTGAGTATTGATAGAATTGAGGGGTTTTAATATGGAAACTGATCATTAAGATGTCTTTTATTTACAGAATGTATAGTATACTTTACATTGTAAAAGGTCCCTTTTGTAATTTATTAAGAAAGAGGAGAAACAAACGTTTCACTTATTGCTTTAGATATATCTGCTGCTGAATTTTTAATTCAAATAAGCCATTTCAAACATTGCTCGGAGGAATGTAATTTGATTAAAAAGTTGATTTGAGAGAGGAAAACATTTTTTAAAAACTGCAGCAAAGTTTAGGATTATCAGCTACAATGATCTTAAATGATGTAAATGGCAACAAAAACTCGAAACGTGGAAAAAAGCAACTACTGTTAAAACAGATGGAAAAATAGTCGATTGCAAATATTGTTTTCAGTTGTATAGCCTGTCAGTGTTATTGGCTGGCCTTGCTGTATTATCATTGAAGTGAAGAAATCTCCATATAATTTTAAACCTGTTGCGAGACGTGTCCTTGCTAAAATAGGGGGTAGCAAACATTTAATTTTAAGACCAGTACATATCAAGTTCAGGCTTATGAATGATGCCTGTAAGAAAAAACAGCAGATTTCTGAAACTGTGAAAGGCTTCCATGAATGACTTCTAGCATAATGTAAAGTATCATCCATGGCCTAAATACACTGATCTGCATTAGGGATGTGCACGAGTACTCGATTGCTCGAGTACTCGAACGTGGCATCGATGATCGATCACGAAAACGATGATCATGTGGGTTTATTTATTTATTGTGGATATGGCTGCATTTGGATGTCTGGTTAGCGTTACAAGCGCATGTAGTAGTAAAGACTGGGTCTGGAGATGCGTGTTTGACGTCGTGTCGAGCTACGCAGACCGGCGTATGACATCAGTAACATTACCATGCGTGATTCAAAAACAAACAGATAATTCCGCGCGACCGCGCCTGGCGCGCAGCAGGAACCCACCGATCCGAGCAATGTGCGGCAGACTGCCAGCCCGTGAAGCCGGCCACAACTTACATAACTGAGGCACTATGGTTTAAAAGGATGCCGTGATTTTCGGAAATACAGTCAGTCAGGTCCAAAATGTACAGCGCCGTCAAAATTTCAATGGGTTATCATCTCATATTTAAACATCAATTGTGAAGAGATACCAGAAAGCCATACGAGCATTAACATTACATCTTGACTGAGGTAAGAGGATGACACGACACAGCTAAACGCTAAAATTATAGCAAAAGCTGCTTAATGTTATGAAGCTTGAGCTTTGACTGGACGCGTTTAAAAGTGCGCCGTTTATAATGCAAATCCACAAAGGGAGTTAAACTTTCTTTTTTTTAGATAACTTAGTTGAAAACTTAGTTGAAGTCATGCAGATAGATGCACGTTCTACCTTTATGTTGTAAAAAGGCTTAATATTATGCAGAGTGCATCATATAGAAAGAGCTTCGGTTTGTGTTTATTAACCCTTTAGTTTCACTTCATTACGCAGCTTTTCCTGTTAGAGGTTTCTAATTAATTAAAAATCTAGTATGTGTTCATTGTTCTATCATAGTTTCTTCAAATTAAGTTTTATTTGAGTCTTTTTAATAAAAATATTTTCATTTTCACCATGACGTGCCCCTTTGATTGCCCCGCCCCCAGTTAATCGAGTACTCGTTCTTCAGACCTATGGATTAATTTAAATGAAAAAATGACATAAATGCACATCCCTAATCTGCATACAGGTTAGTCTGATCAACAATGTTGTGTATCAGTACATCAGAAATGAACAAATCACAGTCTTTACGTTCTTCTGAATCAAGAGCAGCAGCATCAATAAGAGACCCAGGATTCTCTTTAAATGGAAAGTTTTTTGTCTGTCAGTTTGTTTCTTGCCACCCATGGCTAATAGGTTTAACAAGCGCATGCACGCACACAAACATTCATGCAAGCAAGTCAACCAAACATGTATATTTATTGATTCACAAATAAGTAAATGAATGCAGGTGAGTATTGATAGTGTTGTGAGTTTTTGATATGGTAACTGATAATTAAGATGTCTTTTTTCTTCAATAAGTATGTGCACCTTCATGTAAACAATTTTGTATTATTTTGTATGGATACCTGTAAGAATAATTGCTTTTGTGTTGTTGATCATAAATAACTCAATGGTTGCGTGAGATTATAAGAACTGGGTGTGTTCCTTTCCATTTCATGTGCTATCTAAAACAATAAGAGATCTATGAGACAATAAGGACAGTTGCAAATTATAAAAATATGTAACCCTAAACAGGTTTTCTGTGTTTTAAGTTTAGTTATCTTTTTATTTTATTTTTAAATGGAAAAAAGTTTCAGTAACAGAATAGAAATTATGTCTTTTTCACTCTCTATTGTGGTTATAGACCTGGTTCTGTTCTGTAATACCAGACTTGGAAACGCAGAGCAAGTCATCCAAACATACACAAATAAGTCAATTTATGCAGGTGAGTATTGATAGAATTGAGGGGTTTTAATATGTAAACTGATAATTAAGATGTCTTTTATTTACAGAATGTATAGTATAGTTTACATTGTAAAAGGTCCCTTATAAAACGGGCAGTTCTGGTTCTTCATTCTGATTGGTTGAAACGCGTTCTAAGCCGTGATAAAATACACAGGTAACCTCACGGTTCAGACCGCATTACATAAGTATCACTGCGCCACTGTTGCTGCGTACTGATTTATGAAAATAAATACCAGTCTTTAATCGTATTTTTAATTTGTCTACAATTGCACAATTAATGGCGATATCCAGATAAATGTCAATAAATATTGTTGAGTCATCTCGTCGATAAAGAGAAAACGTTGTCTGAGGAGATTATAACTCAAGTTCATACATCTGCTATTATCCACCGGGTGGCAATCTTACCCAACTTAAACACTGACGCATTCACTCAACACTGAAAACAGCGTGTTTTCATCATGGCTCTGAATCTGATCTCTTACAAAAGTTCTTCACAAAAATGGAATTATCTCTGCTTTTAGCTAAAAAATTTGAGAGGTGATAAGAGAACAAATGAAGGTAGGATGTCCTTTTTTTGTTTGTTTTTGTTTGAAAGCGGATGGTCTGTTCTTTCATTTTATATTTTATGTTTATTTAAAGAAGACAAATATAAAAGCATGCTTCCAAGAATATTTGATCATCACTTCAACAGTTGCACAATATAAATGTTAATGTATAAATTAGATGAATGGTGATTTATAAAATAAACACCACAGTCTTAAATCATATTTTCATTGTGTCTTTGCTGCGTCTGTGTTGGTTGTGATCTGCGCCCTGTTGCAGCCACACTTGATTCTGAGGAACTACTTTGTTTGGCGGAAGAGTAATATTTGTACTAATATAATTACAACTTATTTGTGTTTTATTTTATAAAATCCCACTAACGTTATGCATATGAAGTAACCGGGTTACCAGTGCATTTTATAACAGCTAAGGGGCATTGTTAGGCCTAACAACGCCCCATAGCTGTTATAAAATGCACTGGTAACCCACTGCATCTTGGGGTTTATTGCTTTATTTTGTAATTTATTAAGAATGAGGAGAAACAAACGTTTCACTCATTGCTTTAAAATATATATGCCAAAAAAAAGGTTTAACACAGAAAATACATTATTTAATATTTGACCAATAGACTACTAGAAATGTCAATTGGGGCGGCAGGGTCACAAAAAATACAAAAAAGTACAAAAAAAGTGATCAAAATATTAATGTACCTCATAATTCTGCTCACACTGTAATTGCACTTGTGGCTCTGCCGCATGACTACGACTACATTGTAACAAACAGGTCTCAGTGTTATCTTAAGGTGGTCAGAATGGTTGTGTATACTGGTTAAGACAATTAGCAGATTTTTAAAATCTGCAAAGCCTTTTACAGTGCTTGCATTATATTATTCTAATGTCACATGTCAGCTCTTATAGACGGTTTCATCGGACGCACGTACGCTGACGCGATACACGTCTGGATCCAAAGTTTACTTCTGGTTTGGTTTTTTTAATGGTCTGACTAGTTGCTAAACTGATCTCTTAAACAAATGTGTCATGAACTGTGAAACGGGTTAGATCCAAATGCAGGTTTATTGAAGAGTAATCCACAAACAGGCTATTATTAAGGAATTAAGGGATTCCTCCACATATTCCTTTATCGGGCAGTTTCCTTGGCGTAGTTCTAGCAACAAACTTCCTGGGTCAATATTGGGTGTGTAATTCTGAAATAGGTTATGGCAAATACCAGTAGAGTTGATGTTGGATTTGGCTGATTGTTCTAGAGGTCGACCGATATGGCTTTTTCTCTGGCCGATGCCGATATTTAGAAATCAGAGCAGCCGATGGCCGATATGTTTGGCCGATTTTCTATATGTACATAATAATCAAAATGTTCTCATCATTTCCGATATTTTAAATGTAAAAATGTCACTATTTTAGTCAAAGTATTTAAAGTTTAACAACCTCCTCTGCACCATGCATTTATCAGACACAGATATTACCTGACATTCTGCTGTCATCATCTTTGATCAGTTTTTTACCACGGCTTTTATTGCTTTGTAGGATAAAATCCTTATTTGGTAGACCTGATAAATTATTTATTCATCATAAAGTTACCATAGTAAATGTCTATGTTTTTTAGTTGAGACTGTTATTTAGGGTCAAAAACAGAAAGACACAGAACATGATAACAGGATAAGCGCTCGGTTTGCAGATAGAGTAACAATACTTCACAAAGTGAATGAGTTCTGAGTGAGCTATATAGTCCAGGTAATTATAAAAACAAGAAACAGGTGTGGTGCTGATCAGACTAGTGCATGGGATGATGGGTAATGAAGTCCTGAGAGTGATGTATGGGAGAAGCCTCTAGCCACGTTGGCTCTAATTACAGAGCCCCACCCCTAGGAGTGGATTCCAGACACTCCCTAGGTAGAAGCAGAGGGTGGTGGAATGGAGGCCGAACAGGAGGTGGTATGGTGGACCAGGTCCACGTAATGGCAGAGGGTTAGGAAGCCAGGGTGGAACCGGCAGAGCAGGAAGCTAGGGCGAAGACGGCAGAGCAGGAAGCCAGGGCGGAGCCGGCAGAGCAGGAAGCCAGGGCTGAGCCGGCAGAGCAGGAAGCCAGGGTAGAGCCGGCAGAGCAGGAAGTCTAGTCAGCCATCTTTGACCAGGCAGAGAGTTCAGGGAGCTCGGGATCAGCCATCTTGGGCCAGGCAGAAAGTTCAAGGAGCTTGGAATCACCCATTTTGGACCAGGCACAGAGTTCAGGGAGCTCAGGAGTGGCCATTTTGGACCAGGCAGAGAGTTCAAGGAGCTTGGGGGTGACCATAGATATATACACTAGATGTCGCCTTGGGGCTCTGAGCATGCGTCAAAACCACCGCCATCTTAGATCAGGGGTCTTGTCATAGGAAGTATCTAGGTAAAGCTGCTATCTCCGCCTGTACTTCGAATTCATGAACGATGCTGGACTTTTGTGCTGCGTATGGATGTTAGGGCTACTAGCACTATGCATTACAGTTAGAAAAAGTAAATTTTCATAAAATCAAAACTTTTATTTTTTCTGTATTAAATGCTAAATACATGTCTGACTGTTAAAACGAACCAAAAGAAAACCAAGAAAATCGTGTTCATGACGATTTATGGTGATTTTATTTCGGTTACACCATTGCCTACAGTGACGCTGATGCGGGATTCCCCTGTTTCAAGATGGCGGCTCTAGTTGACGCATTCGGTCCAATGAACTGCCTTAGCCAAGGCGACATCTAGTGTACATATCTATGGAGGGTGACCATGTTAGCTGACCCTTCAGCCGTGAAAGGAAGTTCCGGAGACTCATGTTCAGACCTATCAGCCATGGAAGGAAGTTCAGGAGACTCAGGTTCAGACCTTTCAGCCATGACAGGAAGTTCCGGAGACTCAGGTTCATGGCCTTGAGAGACCTCTTGTGGAACAGTAGAGCAGAAAGCAGACCACACACACCACAGAGCCATAGTAAATACCAGAAACACAGAAGTCAAAGAACATACCTCGGGCACCATAGGTTCCACGAATCTGGAGACCACTTTTCTTGAGACCACCCCACTAGGAACACCAGCTGCCCGCACTGACACCAGTGGAGTGTCCACCAGACTCGAGACTAGCCGTTTGTTCCGGAAATTCACCAGTAACACTGTAGAGCCGGCCATCTTGAGAACTGGCTCGGGTGCGGCGGCAGCCATCTTGTGAACTGGCTCGGGTGTGGCAGCCATCTTGTGAACTGGCTCGGGTGCTGCAGCAGCCATCTTGTGAACTGGCTCGGGTGCGGCAGCAGCCATCTTGTGAACGGGCTCTGGTGCGGCAGCAGCCATCTTGTGAACTGGTGCAGGCATGGCGGCCATCTTGATAACAGGTGCAGGTATGGCAACGGCCCTCTGGGGAATAGGTGTAGATATGGCAATGGCCCTCTTGATAACAGGTGGAGGTATGGCAGTAGCCATCTTGAAAACAGGTGCAATCATGGTGGCGGCCATTTTGGGAACTGGTGCAGGCCTGGCGGCCCTCTTAGAGAAGGGTGTTCTTCTGATTGCCATCCTGGACATAGATACAGGCATGGTGGCATCGATTTTAGGTAGTGCTGCCACTAACGACTAATTTTCTAACGACTAATCTTTCGACTAATTTTTCGAATAGTCGACTATTCTAAACGACTAATTAAAAAAAACTCAAGTGTTTGTTATTTCATTGTGTCCATTTTATTTTGAACCCACCGGTGTCATAAACAATATGAATAACTTAAATGTTACCAAATAAAAAATTACAATGTAAACAATATAAATAATAATAAAAACTTCCAGTGCAAAGTAGATGCTTAACAGAAATATGAAATGTTTCACTTCTACTCTTTGATCTTATATTGCATTTTAACACAACTGAATGCTATTTTACATATTATCTGTTCTGTTGTAGCCTATAAAATAGTGACTAAACATGACCCATCATTTGATGACCCATTTTTATCCAACCAGCTGTTCCTTTAACTGCTGCTAAAATCCTGATTTAGATATGCAAAAATCACCATACATTTACATTGTAGCTTTACTGCTGTTGCTCTTCTCATAATTGTTGTTGTGTTTTGAGCCATTTCTTGATTTTAAATGCGAGTGATATAGCGCAGACAATTCGGTGCAAATTCAGAAATATAAGAGAATACACTGTTGTTGTTACATAGACTACAGAACACGGCATACAGCATCATAGGGAGGGAGAAAGCTCGCACACAGACTCACACTACTGCTAATCTTTCTTCAAGTCATGTTAACTCGATCAGTCGTCTTTGTCAGAGACATCTGTGAATGTTGACGTTTACGCAAAAAAGAAAGTACATTAAAAACACTGCCACCTTTTCACTGTCACGTAAGAGAGAGGCGCGCGCGGTCGAGGCACTGCAAGCAACATGAGTGATAGAGAGAGAGAGAGAGAGAGAGAGAGAGAGACGCGCTGAACACTCGCAACAATGAATTGAGCCGTTTAAAATAGTAAAATAAAAATGTAAATGGGAATCATGAAAAATCGATTTGTTGCGTCCAGTGTTGATTCCGTGGCGGAATCACGAGCAAACACTGATAGCCTTTAACATCCAAAGACAGAGTCATTGTACTTCTCAAAAGAGTTAATAAAACAGTACTGACTAGCTCGCCATTTCATTAATAATCATATAACAGTTACTTACGTTGTCCTATTCTCTGTGGGTGTATCGTCAATAACTCCCGAGTGTTTTCGTTTGAGATGCTCGTGCATTGTCGTTGTGCTCCCGTGATAAGCCAGCGACGTTTGGCACGGTGTAACAGACCACTCTTTTATCACAACTTGGCTTAAAATACTTTCATACTTCGGAAGCTTTCCGACTCATAATTCCATAGACTCACCTGCCACCGCCAATTTTTCAAAATTAAAGCAGTGAAGGCAGGGGGAGAGGGAAGAAAGATGATAGCATAGCAGATTAACCAGCAGGGCGTGCACAGCGCACAGACTGGTGTGGAGGTGAATTACATTGAGCCATTTGAGACATGAGACAGAATTACAGTGGGCCGTTTGAGATGGAAAAAAATAAATATGCGACTCCTCGACTAAAAAAATTGCCGTCAACAAATTTTCATCGTCGATTACGTCGACTACGTCGACTATTCGCGGCAGCACTAATTTTAGGAACAGGGACAGACATGGTGGCGGCCATTTTAGGAACGGAGACAGGCATGGCTTCTACTGGCTTTGGCAAAATAATAATAATAATAATAATAATAAGTTTATTTTATATAGCGCCTTTCTCAAACCCAAGGTCGCTTTACATTGAAATAGAAACACACAGTCAGATAAACATTACACATGAAACAAAGAAATTGAATACAACTAACAAAACAACAAACATTTAGTTAACAGACTATGAAATGTGTGGAGAGAAGTGTTCGTTAAACAGAAATGTCTTGAGATGGGTTTTAAAGAAAGGAAGAGAAGTACTGTCACGTAGAGGTTGTGGGAGGGAGTTCCAGAGTTTTGGTGCCTGGGCGCTGAAAGACCTACCACCAACGGTGGAAAGTCTAGTGCGGGGAATGAGAAGGAGGTTTTGGTCAGATGATCTGAGCAGGCGGGGGGGAGTGTAAGAATTTAAGAGGTTGCAAATGTATGGAGGAGCAAGGTTATGGAGGGCTTTGAAGGTGAGTAGTAGTACTTTGTATGTGATCCGGGATGAAACTGGTAGCCAGTGAAGCTGATGGAGAATGGGGGTGATATGGGCAGATCTTTTTGTATGTGTAAGTAGCCTGGCTGCAGAGTTTTGAATATATTGCAATCTTTGAAGGGATTTGGTGGGGAGACCGAGGAAAAGTGAGTTACAGTAGTCTAAGCGGGACATGACGAAGGAGTGAACCAGGGTCTGTGCATCACTGACAGGAAGGAAGGGTCGAATGCGGGCAATGTTACGGAGGTGAAAGAAGGCAGTTTTTGTGACTGATTTGATATGATGGTCAAAACTGAGAGTGGAGTCAAATGTAATCCCAAGGTTTTTGACAGTCGCGGTAGAGTGAACAGGTGAATCATCAATATTAAGGGTGAAGGTGTATGGTTTGGTGAGCATGCTTTTAGGGCCAACCAGCAGAATTTCAGTTTTATCTGTGTTTAGTTTAAGAAAGTTATTTTGCATCCATGTTTTTAAATCAGAGAGACAGTCAGTGAGTGAGTGCGGGGGGGGATCAGAGGGTGAAGTGGTGGTAAGATATAGTTGAATGTCATCTGCATAGCAGTGGAAATTTAGACCGTGGCTGCGAATAATCTGACCAATAGGGAAGATGTATATGAGAAAAAGGAGTGGCCCGAGAACAGAACCCTGAGGGACACCACGAGTGACTGAGGACTGGGAAGACTTATGTGAACCAAGTGCAACAAATTGCTTCCTGTTTGTGAGGTATGATTGGAACCAATTTAGGGCTTTGCCAGAAACACCAATAGCAGACAGACGGGAGATTAAGACATTGTGATTTATTGTGTCAAATGCAGCACTAAGATCGAGAAGGATGAGAATATTAAGTGAGCCGGAGTCCACAGACAGAAGAAGATCGTTGACTATGCGTAGTAGGGCAGTCTCTGTGCTATGAAACGGGCGGAAACCAGATTGAAAAGGCTCATACAGGTTGTGATGGTGTAGAAAAGTGTGAAGTTGTGATGCCACCACTTTTTCTAATACCTTAGCCAGAAAGGGGAGGTTGGAGATAGGACGGTAGTTTAGCAGTGATGTAGGGTCAGAATTTGGTTTTTTGAGAATGGGTGTAATTACAGCGGTTTTGAGTGCAGCAGGGACATTACCAGAATTGAGACAGGCATTTATAATCAGAGTAATGGGTTCAGCTAGGGATATGACACAGGCCTTTAGTAAAGGGGTGGGGACAGGATCGAGCTGACAGGTTGAAGAGTTAGACTTAACAATGATGTCGGTGATAGTGGTAGAGTCAATAGCTGTAAATTGGGAGAGCTGTGGGCCCAAGGGCGGAGGAGTAGTTTGTGAGCTGACATGGGTGCTAAAGGTGTTATAAATTTGGGTGATTTTGTCATCAAAGAACTGTAAGAAAACCTGGCATTGTTCAGGGGTTTTAGAGCATGCAATGACAGGGGGTTTCAGAAGTTTGTCTACAGTCCTAAATAAGGTTTTTGGCCTGGACAGGGAGGAGGTGATGAGTGATGAGTAGTAGTTTGAGCGGGCAGTGTTGAGGGCATCCCTATAGGTCTGGGTATGTTCAGTGTAGAGCAAAGAATGGATTGTAAGGCCAGTTTTTTTATATAGCCGTTCAAGACGGCGGCCATTTGCCTTTAGATGCCTGAGCTCAGGGGTAAACCAGGGACACCTACGGTTTATTGGGACAAGCCTAGACCTGACAGGGGCTAAGCCATCAAGCAGGATGTTCAGGGAGTCATTATACATTTTAACCAGGTTATCCGGGGATGAGTTCTCATCCAGGGCAGATAATGGTGAGGCCTGTATGGAGGAAGCTAGCATACTGTTGTCAATTGACCTGATATTACGACCAGTAATAGTTGTTTTCTCAGAGGAGGTTGAAGTTTTGACAGAATGAAAACAGCATTCAATTAACTTATGGTCAGATATACCAGAGAGGGAACCAGAAACAGAGATGTCATCAATGCCAGAGGAGCAGAGCAGATCAAGAGTGTGGCCATGGTTATGGGTAGGAAAATCAACATGCTGTGTTAGATTAAAACAGTCCAACACAGAGTTAAACTCAGAGGTGTAAGAGCAATTAACATCCACATGTATGTTAAAATCCCCTAACATAATCATGGCAGAGCAGAGAGATGAGATAACAGTGAGAAGTTCATTCAATTCAGACAGAAAATTAACAGATGGTTTTGGGGGGCGGTAGATTAACAGTAGTAAAATGGGTATGGTGATAACAACCTTCACAGCAATGTATTCAAAAGATGTCACTTCGAATGGCCTGAGTTCTTTAACAGTCAGATCGGAGCGGTGTACTACTGCCAACCCGCCTCCTCTCCCTACCAATCTTGGTTTGGCTATATAACAATAGCCAGGGGGAGTCAGCATATTTAAATGAATACAATCGCCAGGTTGCTGCCAAGTCTCTGAGATACAAAACAAATTCAATTTTTTCTCAAGGATAAGATCATTTATTATGGATGTTTTGTTTGTGATTGATAGCGCATTTAGAAGAGAAATGTTAAAGTTCTGATTTGACATCGAGGGAGCTGCAGACAGTCTGGTGGGATAACGCAGGTTTTCGAAGTTAATTCCACTGTTCTTATGCTGGTGGCGCCTACAGCGATCGGGCGTAAACGTAGATGGAATTGGCGCATCATGTCCATAAATAAGAGTCGGTCTTCTTTTACCGCGATGAATATAGCGTGGACGACGAGTAATACCGAGCGAGCTACAGAGTTTATACAGCGTTGAATCCAAAGGGGTGTAGCAGCGTAGAAGTTTGAGAGAAGTGGGGGTGTAAACATACTCCATTTCCAAATTGTAAAAAATACACACACACAGTATAGAGCAAGCTGAGAGGACTTTAGTACAAGTGCCAGCGGAGAACATGACAGCGACACGGCAAAGTTTCCACAAGTAACTCTGCAAACGTAAATGCTACAATGCTAACATGAATAGCTCACAACACAAACAGTAGGGTTTACACAGGCAACACAACCACAACCCGCTAAAGCTACATGTTAGCCAACCAGGCTCACATCACACACCAGTCCGCGAAGTAATCAGCGTATATTAGTACGCAAACCACAAAACAGACCGGGGACAACAATGAGACAAGT
This sequence comes from Misgurnus anguillicaudatus, assembly GCF_027580225.2. Lineage (NCBI taxonomy): Eukaryota > Metazoa > Chordata > Actinopteri > Cypriniformes > Cobitidae > Misgurnus > Misgurnus anguillicaudatus. The sequence goes on from NW_027395279.1 coordinate 9,321,419, forward strand.
GGGTCACAACACACTTACCACAAAGTAGTCGCAGTGAAGAGAGAGAGGAAGAAAGCTCATGCAGAAAAGGAGCCGGTGTGCTGGTCCGTAGCAAAACAGAACGAGTGTGTTTTCAGGTGTGTTAAAGTTTGTAGCAGAGGTCCACGGATGAAAGTTTGTAGCAGTAGTCCACAGATTGAAAGTTTGTAGCAATAGTCCACGGATTGAGAGTTTGTAGGAATAATCCACAGTAGTCCACGGAAGGAAAGTTTGTAGCAATAATCCACGGATTGACACAAGCAGCGATGCTTCCGGGAAAATTCGGGATGAGCTGAGAAAAGATACGATCCACAAGAGTAGTTCAACAAAAAAATAAAAAATAGTCCAGCAGGGCAAGAAAGCCCCGGTTTATAGTGGCAGGCACACGTAGATAGATCAACACAACGAAGTCCAACAGAAGAAAATAGACGAGAACAGTAGAGACCGGCGAGCAGCGGCAGACACACACGCAAAATAGACATGGCAAGGTCACTGGACAGACATCTGTGGGTGATCTGACTGCCCAGCCCATGGAGCTTCACACAGTGAAGGAGGACCCACTCAACAACAATGCAAAGTCAATAAAGTCCTGAAAAGACCCAATTTCCCGACTGTTGGGCATGAGGTAGCGTAAATGGTCATTCAGGCCAAAACAGAAAAAGTCTTTCAGAGCTAAATCGCCAAAGTTCACTCGATAGCTTAGATTAAGTAATTCCTCCACATATTCCTCTATCGGGCGGATTCCTTGGCGTAGTTTTAGCAACAAACTTTCTGGGTCAATATTGGGTGGGTAATTCTGAAATGGGTTATGGCAAATAAACAATGAAAAGTTGAGTTTGGATTTGGCTGATTGTTCCATGGCTGGTGTAGAAAAAAACGACCGGAGTGGATGAGGTAAACCGCTGAATCTTGTGTGGCGAAGTATTCTGTCATGAACTGTAAAACGGGTTAGATCCAAAAGCAGGTTTATTGAAGAGTAATCCACAAACAGGCTAAGGTCAAAAACCAGGCAAACGAACACAGCATAGGCCATCCAAAAACAGTAGTCAATATATCCAGGCAAAGGTCAGGGCAGGCAGCAAACAATCATCAACAATAAACAGGCCAGGTCAAAAACAGAAAGACACAGAACAGGATAAGCCCTCGGTATACAGACAGGGTAACAATACTTCGCAAAGTGAATGAGTTCTGAGTGAGCTATATAGTCCATGTAATTATAAAAACAGGAAACAGGTGTGGTGCTGATCAGACTAGTGCATGGGATGATGGGTAATGAAGTCCTGAGGGTGATGTATGGGAGAAGCCTCTGCAGGCCAGCAGAGGGAGCCATGCTGGCTCTCATCACAAAATGCCTTGTCAAAAATAACTAATGTTTTGGTTTCCTATGTAATCTGTGTGTTGTTTTTTGCTCGTTATATAAATAAACTAAGTTTAAAGAACTTTGTTGTTATTTATTCTTAGCGGAGTTTACCGGAAGTTACCTGCGGACCACGACAGCTGCTTGTTTATGTTGTTACTGCTGAAACCGTCAATAAACCAAAAACGTGACGCTGCGTTTTTCCTTATCATGGCAGAATCAACTTAAAATACTCTATCATTAATAATCATACACTTACGTGTTTGACATCATTTGAAACAGTAAAGGGTCTTCCTTAATATGTGTTCATTCACAATAACAACAGATCTTTGTGTTATGTCAAATAAAGAAAATAAACAGGGTGTGCATCCAGCCATTTCTGTCTCCGCAAGCTGTCTCTCAAAACACGTTACAAAAATCAATTGAAACTCTGCGAATACTCGTCACACAAGCATGATACACATATCCAAAGAAAGCCTGAAATGTCTACTTTTAAACAAGCTAAATATAATCGAAAACAAAATATAAACTGTTTATATAATCTGCATTGAAGTAAAGAGAGTACAGTTTTTCCTGGCTGACTTCATTATCTTTAATTCGTTCACGCCCACAGGTGGTACCCGCTGTTGACATGGAAATCAACAGACGAGCGGTTCAAACCATAGTAAACAAAGCGTAAAGTTTATCAGATTTAAAGACTTTACGGGATTAGTTTTACAGGGGGACCTCTGAGAAAATCGTGCTTCTCAGAGGTCCTCCGTGTTTTTAATCCCGTCCGAATCGGCCATGTCTGTGTTTTTCTCTGACGACCTCCGTAAGAATTCCAGAGCAATTTACTTACTGTTTTTCGCCGAACTCAGAGGTCCTCTGAGAAATTTAATCCCGTCCGAATGCAAATGTCTGTGTTTGCCCGCAATATCTTTTGAAAACGCAGTTCATTTCGTGTTTTGGCCGACGTGATCTGCCGTAAGGTCTTACTAATGCGCGTATATTGTATTTCCTGAGTTCCAGAGCTAAATATCATACACTATTAAGACTGGCCACTGTAATATCATTAACATTATAAGAAACTCCGTTCAAAGTTGTTCAACTCCGGAATGGTAATGTTAATTAATAAAGATAATACATTTTATTAATCATTATTTCTTCATTTCTTTGTGTTTATTATAAGCAGACAGTTATATAAAACACGTAGGCTAACATTTTAGTAGGGTTTGTATATTTTATTTTGATTTGTTAAAATTAAATTAATAAATTACATTTAAAGCAAAATATTAAACATTACAAACACGCGTATCCAGAGCACGTGCTACTGCAACGCCCAAATGCATGAAACAGACACTCCCATCTCTGGAATAGCCTGCATCATTTTAATCCCGTCCGAATCGGTACATAAAATCACAGACGTCCTGGGGGACACGTTGAAACTCAAATGTCGTTTGGAAAACTAATCCCGTCCGAATAGTGCTTTAGACACAGTTATTCACTTTTGTATTCTCTTTGAGTAATGCTGCACTGCGAGATTTGCTGTAATATGATTCCATATTGTTTACATGCAAGGTAATTCCATACATGTCGCTTTACACGCGACACTGTTTTTATGAGCGCCACGTTACACGGAAACGTGAGCTCGTGCACATGGAAGCCATATGCGATGTGTTTTTAAAGTTCATACACGCTTACAGAAACACGTTTAAAACAGAAGCAGAAGACGATAAGGGGATGGGCATCTGAAAACAGTCATCTGAAAACAGCTGTTTATATAACTAATCACTGCAGATGTTTATTTGAGATGTTCTGAATTTAGTTTATGTACATGATAGAGAGTTTATATGAATGTACTATCAGCAATATTTACCCATAAGTTATGTGTAAGGGTATTTCTGTGGACAATTTATGCTAAAAGCTGTTTATAACTCTCTTACAGGTCTGCATCCCTCTTATCAGTGCAAAACTATGAAGTGGAAAAACACCTTTTGGACAAAGTTATATGGTAACATGAGCCACATGAAGTTTACAGTTCTGTTGTTTATCAGTTTCTTATACAAGTTAAGTTTTTGAATAGAGTTTGTTTCCAAATAAACTGAAAATGTCCTACTGACTAGGGGTGGACGATAAACCGGTAGACATAATTAACCGGTAGAAATTTGTCAACCGGTAGAGATTTTGGACTATCGTTTCTATCGAGGTTACGCGCCAACGTCACGCTCCGTTTGTACACATATTTAAGCACTGCAGTTTTAAAACAAGTTATTTTAAGCCATTGAAACACAGACAACATATCTGTATGCATTCGTTCTTTCTGTGTGTCAGGAGCGGACAAGTCGCCCAACCGCTGCTCTTTCTGTCTGTGAGGAGCGCGCAAGTTGCGCGACCGCTGCTCATTAAGCTCGTGAGCATTTTTCCGCTTTATTGGCCTTAAATACACATATGCGTCAAAATTCCCGTCTTTGCAAGCATCCTCATAAACATGACCAGTTAGGTCTTAAGAGAAAGTAAACAGCTAAAAGAGAAAGCGCATGTGTAACAGTGTATTGGATCCGGACTTTGGTCTTAAAGGGGAAGTTACCTAATTTTGCTCCTGTCTGTCACTCGTGTTAATCAAACAGCATTGAGAGAAAAACTCTCACTGCTCCTGATTAAATCACTTTTCTACCTTAAATAAAAAAATATATAGGCCTATACATACATGCATAATTATTTATTATCATTCTTATATCATTGACTGTTTATCTTCAGAGAGCTTGAGGTTTGTTTGTTTTTATCTTCTTTCTATGATTGTATATGTTTTTGTGAGAATTATGAACATTTCTATGGTATTAAAGATTTAAACCTTATTGTACATGAATTATCATGAATTCATGTATAAATTCATGCATGAAATATGCATTCATTTATGCATTAATATCTCATGAATCATCAAGAACTAACACGAGTTCAACATTTTTCATTCATGACTTCATGGATGAACAACACCTTAATTAAAACATTAACTAAGAGGAGTACATCATCATGAATTATGATTTATTACACATGATCATGAGGTTTTCTTTGTTCACAAAAAAAATCGGTCTTCATCACCCATTGTGGATAAAGCTACAGTAGTGGTGGTAAATCATCATATATTCCATTATTAACTAAGCATTAACTATCAATGACTTCATCATGTGTGTGGCCCCTCAACTAAAGTGGTGACTTGGTGCTTTGAAACACTTATGAACAATGTGGCATAACTGGGAAATGACATCAATATGAAAGTGAAGGTTCAAGCCGTTGCAAACAATGTACTGTGGACACAAATGGACTTTGATCTTAACTTGTACTGCTTTATTCAGTATATATAAACAGTATAAACCAGTTGTACTGCTTTATTCAGCTGGAAAGGGCTGAGAAGGAAATTGGTACATACACCATGAACTTTATTTTAAGTGCCTGTATATCTCAAAACTTTTCAAAAACATAAAGCTGTTTTACAAAAAAGAAAAAAAAAGAAAAAATATTTTACAAACAGGTTGATCTTTTTTGGTAAAGAGTCACCTTTTAATGTACAGTATAAAGCTACTGATGTGGACTCCTCCATATCATGAAATATTAAATGCTGAACAAAACTAAACTAAACAAATACATGGCACAAACACACTTGCAGTAATAGAATGGACCTACTGGCTTGGAAACAAGCATAAGCAAGGATTACTTGGTCGTTTATTGAAGGACATTCGGCACCAGTTTCCCTGTTAGCCAATAATTGTAATTAATATATAAAATGTTGTACATAAAAGGTGACTTCTTAACCTAAAAGAGGTCAAGCTGTTTGTAAAACATTTTTTTTCTTTTTTGTAAAACAGCTTTATGTTTTTGAAAAGTTTTGAGATATACAGGCACTTAAAATAAAGTTCATGGTGTATGTACTAATTTCCTTCTCAGCTCTTTCCAGCTGTTGATTCAACTGGTTTATACTGTTTATATATACTGAATAAAGCAGTAAAAGTTAAGATCAAAGTCCATTTGTGTCCACAGTACATTGTTTGCAACGGCTTGAACCTTCACTTTCATATTGATGTCATTTCCCAGTTATGCCACATTGTTCATAAGTGTTTCAAAGCACCAAGTCACCACTTTAGTTGAGGGGCCACACACATGATGAAGTCATTGATAGTTAATGCTTAGTTAATAATGGAATATATGATGATTTATGTACCACCACTACTGTAGCTTTATCCACAATGGGTGGTGAAGACCGATTTTTGTGAACAAAGAAAACCTCATGATCATGTGTAATAAATCATAATTCATGATGATGTACTCCTCTTAGTTAATGTTTTAATTAAGGTGTTGTTCATCCATGAAGTCATGAATGAAAGACGTTGAACTCGTGTTAGTTCTTGATGATTCATGAGATATTAATGCATAAATGAATGCATATTTCATGCATGAATTTATACATGAATTCATGATAATTCATGTACCATTACCGTAAAGTGTTACCAAAAACTCTACCGTGATACATATCGTTATCATGACATAAAATTAATCCCATCGTGATAGAAAAATTTGGTCATATAGCCCACCCCTACTACTGACCATCATTTCTATTTTGATTATATTGTTAATTTCTTAATAAACCTCAAACAAACATGTATACATTTGTCCTCACATTCTTTACTGTAGTTCCCAACATTCCTGCCTCATTATGCAGCTCATTACGCGAGTCTTTGTTTGCTAGCTATCAATCAATCCTTCTCGCATACGGCCCCTCTAAACAAAAAGTGTCTTACAATTTCTAAATCAATATATTGTTTTATCTGAATAAGTAGGCATGATGATTTTCACATCATTTTAAAGAAAAAACTCTAGACTACTAGATTCTGTTTAGAAAGGTCTTGTTAAAACATGTTTAGTATGGGTTTTGTGGACTTATATCAGTGACTTAAAATTTTTGCTTTTTAAAAACCACGCATAAACATTTTTCTCTCAAAAATACAAACATGTACATACATGTAGCTCATATAATATTTTAGCCCAGTTTGTGCTGAACGCAGTGGTATGAGACACTTGCCATTATTATGTTTTAAAGCAACTCAAAAAAGACCAAATGTAAGAGCATGTCAGAACCTCTGACAGTGTCCCAAAATGGTCGGACCCCAGAGGGTTAATCATTATATGGCTTTGAGTTGGTTTACATAGTCAAAGTTGCACAAAGATTCTGATTCTAGTAAAATGCCAGGCCGATTTTTTGTCCCAGTCTGGCACTGACCACTAGACACAACTATCAAAACCAGGGTTTTTAAGGAGTGGCCAAGATGAGGCTCATTAATTGGGTAAACAAGAGCTGGCACCCACTTGTCGTGCCTGGAACTCACAATTCCGAAATCAAAAATGTAAAATTTTAAATATAATCTTTACCAATCGACTGTAGATTTAAAGATTGTACATGTTTACACCACGGGTCTGTTGAATGCTTTATTCTGATTGACTGAGAAATGTTTAATGGGTGTTGATTATAGAGCCCGACCGATTTATCGTTTTGCCGATTTTATCGGCCGATATGAGCATGTCGCAGATATATCTGTATCGGCGTATTAGCCGCAGATATGAAGCCGATATGAACGTTCCTTACAGAACACATTAAATGCTTTTGAAAGATGTAAGTACTTGTTTGTCCAGCAGAGTGCGCCCTATTGGTTGCTAATGGCGACTCAGGTCACTCACTGTAGTGACATCAGCCAATCCCCCACCCCACCCCATTCACTTCAGTCAGTCTCTCAGTTCAGGTGGCGGCCACGGCAGTCACGCGGTTTCTTCAAAACATTTTACACCTGGTATTAAGACGCGCTTTGGTCGATTGGATTATAAGTGGACGAGAGAGACACATTCCTGTTTACATTTGGTGGTTTTAATCAGTCTTTTTTGTCCACTTGCGAGTTGTTTCAAACGCAAGCGGAAGAAATGACGCGAGGCGGAGAAAGGACGCGCTTAAACTGACGTGCAGTCTGTGGGAGTACAGCTGCTAGTGCTGTTACATGCTCATTTCAAAGCAATTGATTAAATAAGCTCGCGCAACTTTACACCCTTTCTTAAATAAAAGAGGCGGAGAGCAGACGCTTTAGTTTTATAAAAGTTTAAAGTCCCGGCAGAACACTGTGGGTTCGTGTTATAAAAAAGTTGTGCAGTACATTAAACATTAGCCTACATCAGTATGTTGTCAGTAATTCAAGCATTGTCGTCTTAATGGTAAGTTTTTAATTAATTTGTGAAGTCCATAACTTACTCTAAAGCTAATAAACAATGACTTTATAAGTTTCCATTTTTTAAAATAATCCCAATATAACATTATTCTCGTTAAAACTGACAATGGTTTAAGTTATATGTATTTTGTTTTGTTTGTGTTTTAAAGTTATTTATAATAAGTCAAATTTACTGTTTTGTGCACTTATATCAGAATCATTTTGGATAATAAAGTTTATTGTTAACTTGTAAAACACACCTGCCTATATTACATGTCTTTGTCACGTCATTTTAAGTGTTTGATCACCACATTTGTGGTGTGATCATAGAGTGATCATTGCAAAAAGTATTTATATATAGTATATTCTGTTAATGTATATAGTGTATTCTATGTACAGTACTGTAGTAGTATAATATACTGTAGTATATGTGTACTGTAACATTAATATGCACATAATGAATATCGGCCGATATATCGTTATCGGTCTTTTTTTACTAGGGCTGCACGATTCGGAGAAAAAATCTAATTGCGATTTTTCTGATCAAAATTGCGATTCGCGATTTAAAGTGCGATTCATTAGTATATAATAAAAGAGGTAGATCCAGGTTTGTTGTGGTGGTTTTAATAGCACCAAAGAAAGATGCTGTGCTACTGTTTATTTAAAACCTCTTAAACATTGTACCAAGTTGTCTGCAGGACTTTGCTATTCTGCAGACAAACTTTTTTTTTAATCTAAGAACATTAAAAAAAATACAATTTAATATTTTTTTTTGAAAGTTTTATTTAAAATAACATATAGGCCAATGTATTTTGGCTGTCACTACAACAATGCATCTGACAAGCAAATGTTTAGTTTTTCTTTTAATCATAAGACTATACTCATCTTGTTTTACTTTTCAGGCATCTGTAATAAATGTAAATATATTAGTTATTAGAATCTATGATTTAACATAAGCAAAAAATACAAATAAAAGACTGCACAGTCCTCACTGTAGGATTTTAAATGTGGAGCTGCAGAAGCTTGTTCAGTTAAGAGTAAGGAGTGATTTTAATTTTTGGTGTGTAATAAACATTTCTGACACAGAAAGCACCAGGTTACTGTCACTTTAAGACACAAGACAGCTAAACTGCTCTGCTTCAATATAGCCTACTGATAAACATCCAGCTGTTTATGTTCACTTAGACAAGAAAGAAAACTTAAGTTTAGTGATCACGCGTGTGCTGACTGCTCTCTGTGTGCGCGCTTCATGAACCCTCATGCCTGTAAATATTCAAAGCGGTGCATATGTGCGCGTGCAAGAAAGTATAATGTACCTGTTTCGTCTGCTGTGTTCCGGGCTTTAATGAAACCTGCTTATAGTCTGATGAGGCGTTTGTCATTGTTTGCGATGCATGACGAGAAACGGACGTATATACACCTTTCTTTAAGTCCAACATTACACAAAAGGGAAATGTTTTCGCGCATTTCTGTCCTTTCATTTGCCGGTTAATGAGTTATAATGCGTTTTTAAAATGACTGAATCCAAAATCTGCCAACTTCATGACATTCCGCGTTGTGGAGTTAATTCCATTTGTATGCATTTCGCGATTCTGTCCGTGTTTTCCGCATCGCGGAAATCATATGACCGTACACTTTGTTTAGGAGTTGAACTGCTGCTCGCGCTCATGTTTTCCAAATGGTGTGATGACGTGTAGTCAGCACCTCAGTGTTCATGCACTCTATTGGTCTAAACTGCATCAAACGTAAAATGCGCATGAAGCGAACTGTCAAAAACTGCGTACTAGATGATTGTTATATTTAATAGTTTTGAATCGAAATAATCGCATTTCTTGCGATTCGAAAATCGCATCCATTCACATCGCGATTTCGGTTTAAAAACGATTAATCGTGCAGCCCTATTTTTTACTCTCTAATATCTGTATCGGCATCGGCCCCAAAAAATGCATATCGGTCGGGCTCTAGTTGATTATTTTTCAATAAACGCACACCTAACTTGTTAAAAGTCTTAAAAATAGGCACCAGAGCAATGTTTTTTGTAACTGTGGTATAAACGGAATAATTGACTCCGCTCCTTTGAATTATTCGAAAATAATGCACTTACGCTGTGTTAATGGCCCTAATCAATTATTCCTTACATAATCTCACCTGAAATAATCTTAAAAGTACAATCTCTTACCCAGAGAAAGAAATATTGAGAAAGTGCTATGATGTCTATTGAGTTGGCTTGCGCTATGTACAACCCATTGCATACAACCTGGACAATTTACATTTCTCCAAAGAAAAAAATGCATCAGTTTATAAATGTATAATATTTAAATTGATCTAAAATTTTCTAAATTTCACATGTTTATTTAAATAACGTTAGTCTTATTATATGTACAACATGGAAAATATCAGGTTTAGGTAAAGTCAATTACACATTAGTCTTTATTTAATTTTTACAGACCAATAAAAAAATTGTGTGCCCCAGTGTATACACCAAATATGTGAGTCATTTCTTGAATCTGTGAGAATAATGCTCATCAATGTTGCCACCCCTCATAGATCTCATGCCACCCCTTTACGACCTCATGAATAATTTTATAGATGCGCCCCTGTTTGAATGTTTCTTCTGTTGTGTTTTATTGTGCTTGTAATTTGTTTACTTTTTTAATTTTGTTAAAAATTATTGTTTTAAACAATAATTGAAATGTATATAATTTTATTGTCTTATCTTTTTATTTTAAAAATACATGGTTAAACAAATTAGCGTCGCACACCTGAAGTCAATAGATAGGTGCGTAGGATAAGACGATAAAAAGTCTCAAAATATACAAGGAACAATTCCCGCACACTATCTGCTTGCTGAAAAAATTTTTTTAATGAAAGTTGCGTTGCAACGTTTCGATCAACTGATCTTTATCAGGCAACTCATCAGGGTTCAAAATGACTATGCCTATTATTTATTACTTTGAAAGTCACAAAGAAAAGTTGTTTAACCTGTTTATGGTAAGATGCAGTTCAGTGTTGTGCTCTAATGGGGGCAATATGTCAGTGTGATGTGCTTGCAGTATCTTAGTTTCTGTTTTAGATCGCAAGGAACAAGCCCAGCCCTTATAAACTCACTCCTGTCTGGTTCTTAGTCATACTGAGTGAACATGGATACACAATCTGAAGGTTTGTAGCAGAAATAAATGAACAGTAAGGGGCCAGTCACACCAAAAGCGCTTTAAACGCTTGCAAACGCAAGGCGCAACGCACTGCCTTTTTTAAACAAACAGCAGTGCGACGCGGCTTTTCATATTGCTAAGCAACCACCGAGTCATCTGTCTTGTCAATCAAATATTGAAGCATGAGCGCTCTTTTGCTATTAACTGTCATATTAGCAGAAACTTTAAAAAGAGGGTGCTTGCTCTGACCTTGTTTTAGGGTGAGAGGTGCACAAACACGCAGGAGAGAGTGAGCGAGTGGAGTCCGGTTCTTCAAAGCAACTGTAAACTTCCATCACCACAACGTAAGGCCCGCCTCTCCCCTCATTCGATTGGACAATAAAAAAGACGCGAATGACGTCGGGCGCTTCTCCGCTCTCAGCGCTCATTCAAAAACGCGTGCGCGGTAGGCGGCAAAAAGCCGCAAGGCGCTCGGCGCACATAAACAGCGCGCAAACGCGCCCTGCCCATAGAATATCATTCAAAAAAGGCGCCTGCAACTGCCATAAACGCTTTTGGTGTGACTGGCCCCCAAGAATACATTATTTAAAACTATATGTTAATATTTATTTTTGTTCCCTAGGAAATAAGGTGCGTATTATACTGGTTGGGATAACAGGATGTGGGAAGAGTGCCACAGGAAATACCATCCTTGGAAAGGAGGTTTTTCACAAAGAATCAAGCTCCAAGTCAGTGACCAGGCAGTGCAAGAAAGCTACTGAAATTGTTGATGATAAAGTCGTCACAGTGGTGGACACTCCTGGATGGTGTGATACGGAGCTATCTGATGAAGAGCTTAAAGAGGAAGCAGTCAAGTGCATCGACCTGGCCTACCCTGGACCACATGTCTTTCTACTTGTGTTAAGGATTGGTCGTTTCACCAATGAAGAGAAAGAAACAGTCCAGAAAATACGGGAGGTCTTTGTTGGAGATTCCAATAAATACACAATGATCCTGTTCACAAGAGGAGACGATCTGGATGGAAACAAACGTATCAATGACTATGTAAGAGAGGCTACACCAGCTCTTAAAGGGCCATTTCACCGATAGGAACATTAATCTTTATGGAAAGTGAGTCATATTTGTAGTCAAAATGTAACATAAATGTAGAATTTTGTGCCTATTTGACAGAGAAAAGACAAAATGTGACTTTAGAGCACATTTGTATGAAAAACTACAACTGCCACTATGCACCACAATGCACAGCTCTGCAAGCCACTCCCATTAATCGGAACACAGCGCAGACATGCTATTATGTACATAAATGCCACGTTAGTAAAACAAAGAAAATAGCCACCACCACTGTGTCTGACTGACACCAATCATGATTTACTTTTAAACGTGATGTTACATTGTGGTACACACAATAACACTCTGGCCTGGTGTGTAGCAAAGTCTTATTCAAACAGTAACGTGCGGTTTCAGATCCGCAGTACAAATGTCTTTCCAAGTACTTAAAAAAAAAAAGTGTATGCATTTTAAATGTTTATTTAGTTTTACCAATTTTCTTTTTGTCTCTTGTTTACTGTAATTACATTTGTGTTATTATTGGCCTCACTGCTCTCACAATATAGACATATAAAACACCGCTCAGATATGCTATTGTGTACATAAATGCCACGTTAGTATAACAAAGAAAATATAAACACTCACTTTAGTCAGACGTCCGTTTATCCCTGCATCCTCCACACAAACGCGTCCCCTGCATAATATCTCCACAGACGCGCTGCCTCAGCTGTTGGAGCTTGTGCTCGTAAACCGAAACACGTCTTTGAAATAAGCACGCGACCAGAAACATTCACAAAACAAACGTCCATATCCTTATCTGATCCAGAAATGTTAAACCGAAAGCAAACGGCGCGAGTCCGTCCAAGCTTATATACTCCGCAGCGCGTCTGCTCGTAAACCGAAACATGTCCGTGAAATAAACGTTCCAAACGCGCGCAAAGTTCCTCTCTTGCATAGAAACCTTCACCAAACAAACGTCCATATCCTTATCTGATGCAGAAATGTTATAAAGAGGGCACACAGCGAGAGAACAGGCAAGCTTCTCTACGCAGCAGAGGCCGATGGTAGCGGTGTCTTCCCCCGGCTCCTCTACCCAGCCGACGCCCAGGCTCCGGCCTACTCATCGGGCTTCTGTTCCTACATCTGCCTCAGCTCTTTGCAGTATTGTGGCTCATAAAGGTGCAATGAACAGCGGATTAGAGCATCACGCTTGTAAAATCACCCTCTTCCATGTAATATTGATTAACTTCCACTGTTATTGTAACATGAATTCTGGCTCGCTCCACAACTTCTGTTTAGCTTAGCTTAGCATAAAGATGGCGGCTGGTCGTTTTTTTTCGGTCTGTGTTCGTATATTTTCGTAAGTCCCACCCACTTATCTGTAATTGTTCTGAAGCGTGAGTGGGTCCCACCCATAGCCCCCACCTTGGAAAAATGAGGAATGAGTGTCTGTAGTCTTTCACACTCAATAGAGATACAGGATTTCCTTCTTTCAATGACGCAAAATGACGATTTTTACATCATTGAAAGAAGGAAGTGCCTCACTGAAATCAGTATTTCTCCCCTCTCAGGGGAAACTGAGGGAATGGTGCACGACCATTCAAAAACATGACTGGGGTTCCAACGGTACAAAGCTTAATGCAAATGGGTGAAGTTTCCCTTTAAAGCTTTAGTTGAGGAGTGTGGGGGCAGATATCATGTTTTCAACAATAAAGATAAAAAACGTAAACAAGTATCAACACTCCTCAAGAAGATCCAAGATATGGTGAGAAACAACAAAGGGCAGTGATTTTCTAACACGACATACCAACTATTACAAAAATACATACCAAGAGAAGCTGAGTTAAAGATGCAAATCCAAGCTGCTGAGAGGGAGAAACGATTAATGGAGGAGCGGAATAATTGGTTTCTAATCTCTCCACTAGTGTCAGTGTGGGCAGCTGGTATTTCTAGTCGGGTGGTCTCCAGTTCCATGGATCCTATGGTGCCCAAGCTATGTCCTTTGACTTCTGTGTTCCCTGTATTTACCATGGCTCTGTGGTGTGTGTGGTCTGCTTTCTGCTCTTTTGTTTCACAAGAGGTCCCACAAGTCCATGAACCCGAGGCTCCTGAACTTCCTGTCACGGCTGAAAGGTCTGAACCGGAGTCTCCTGCACTTCGTCACAACTGAAAGGTTTGAACCTGAGTCCTCTTCACTTCCTGTTTCGGCTGAAAGGTCCGAATTAGAGTCCCCTGAGCTTCCTGTCTCGACCAAGTTAGCTGAGCCTAAGACTCTCTGCCCGGTTCAAGATGGCCGTTCCCGAGCTCCCTTGAACTTTCTGCCTGGCCTAAGATGGTTGTCTCAGCTGTGTCTCTCCAGTAGGCTGATTGGAGAGACACAGCTGAATTTAGCATCCCTACATAGTAGGCAGCTACAGAAGCTAGTTGGGACGATCTCAGAGGACGGATCCCACCCACTATATGGTGAATTTCAGCCTCTTCCATCAGGCCGCAGATATAAAATGCCTGTTTGCAAAACTAAAAGATGCAGAGTCAGTTTTGACCCTCAGCTATTAGAATGTTAAATAGCACTTAGGCTACTATTAAATTAAAACCAAATTTAATGACAGCTTTCCTCATGTATTTTATGTATTTATTTATTGCTAATTTGACTCTTATAGTTTCCTGTAATTTTTAAAATACATCCTTTTTTGTATATCAGTTACTGAAACTGATATTAATAATATGATGTATATTTTATCTATTTATCTGTATCCTTGTCTAAAGCACTTGAATTATTGTTGTGTCACTGTTTTTTGTCAATGTTGCCTAAGTGTGTGTATCTGTGTAAATAATCCAATCTTTTTACCTGCAACCAAAATCTATTCTTGGGTACAAATAAAGTTACCTTACCTTACCTTACCTTTCTGTTTGTATTGTGTCAAAATAATAGCTATTCCTCGATCTTGAGGTGATATGTAAGGATATAATGTTTACATGACAACGTCATGATAGGTAAAGGGTGAAGCTGTTTGGTTGGTTCTTGTTACGTGACCTGCAGTGTGGCATTCTGAAAAGTTTCAACTCACCGCAATGCCAGCTCACCTGGAAAAAAGTGTGTCACACCACATCATTCCCTACTTAAGGCGTACACCCTACTGAAAAATCCAGCTAAGACCAGCATAAGCTGGTGAGCATTTTTGAATGGCTGGTGAGCATTTCAGAATGGCCCTCTTAGAAAATTTTTGTGACTCTGTACAGCCAGGCACCGCTCAGAATAAATCATCAGCAATTATTCCAATTCTTCCTAAAAAAAAACATCCTGAAATACCTCCAACTCAATCTACTCCAACATCCGGCCCCAAAAAGGCCACTGCAAAAAGAAAACACGTTTCAAGTAAAAAAAACATCAGTGACAGATCGACCTGATAACACCTCACCAATTCAACAAACAGAGGATCCTGTGTTGTCAGCCGTTTAGAATATTCAATTGGCCCTCTGTGATATTGAAGCCAGAATCTAGTTTCTGAAAAATCAACCTTCATCAATTCCCAATACCATCAAATTTAACACCTGCTCCATTGGTCCCCGATGCTCCCGCTTTCTCTACATCAGCTACCAAGGGATTAACAAGTGTCTTTCTGCACAGGACTTTAGCAACAGCCCTTCCAGCAGCACCTACTGCCGATACCTCCTTCATTCCACCTGCTGCTGCCATTTCTCCCCATCTGCGTGAAGAGCCTCGCAGGTTATGATGTTAATAAAGAAATCACAGTGGTGGACACTACTGGATGGTCTGATGAACGGCTTATAAAGGAAGCATTTAAATGCATTGACATGTCCTACCCTGGACCGCACGTCTTTCTACTTATTCTGGCAATTGGTCATTTCACAGAGGAAGAGAAAGAAGCAGTCTAGAAAATACAGGAGGTCTTTGGAGAAGATCCCATTAAATATGCAATGATTCTTTTCACAAGGGGAGACGATCTCGACAAAAGTATTGATCTGATAAGAGAGGTTGAAGTAGATCTTAAAGCTGTAGTTGACATGTGTGGAGGCAGATATCATGTTTTCAACAATAGAGATAAATGCCATCAACAAGTGTCAGCACTCATCCATAAGATCCAAAATATGGTAAGAGAGAACAATGGTCAGTACTTTTCCAACAAAACATATGAAATTCTGGGAGAACATAAAAAAACTCAAGGTGATTTACAACAGCAAATGCAAGCTGCTGAAAAAGAGAAAGATATTAACATTGCTGAGTTTCAGAGAATGATGGAAGTGTTTGATCAAGAGATACAGCAGCTGAAATTGAGGGAATCGCAGCTGCAAGAACAACTGAGAAGCCTGGAGACTAAAAATACTGAAGAACAAAAACAGAGAGAAGAGACATTAAAGCAACATTTTAGCTTAAAGGAAGCAGAGCTAAAAAGTATAAATGAAAAGCATAACCACCTAATGAATGAAAAGATTCAGAGGTTGCACATGGAGAACCAAAACATCGTAACGAAAATAGAAGAGCTGCAACTAAAGCAACAGCAACCATTCTCAAAAGCTGCCTTGAACAATATTCGCTGCAATATTTCATAAAAACCTCTCTTAATCTATTCTAGACAATGTTACATGGCTTTAAAAAAATTACAAAGAAAAAAATTTACAAGTATAATAATAATTGATTAAAGGTATTTTTAATAAGCAAAATTTGACCTCCATCATTTGTCTAAAAATAAGTATGTTCTTTAGTATGATTGTGTGTACATTTATTGATTTGTCTGCAAAGTATGTATTACAATGTTTATATTTGAAATGTTTAATCAGCAAAAGCTAATTTTAATAAACAAAAATGTGAAATACCAAAATATATGTATCAATTGTTTATAAGGTGAGTAAATATTTGAAGACTTAAGAAGGTTTTATTAATACACACAAAGCAGTAAAAGACAAACGTTACTGCAATTTTTCTTATAAATCTAAATTTTTGTAAAATTTTGTGTTGTGTACTTGATGTAATAATCAATAAAATCAAATAATCAATTAAAAAAATTATAAAAGTTTAACAAATATGAAATATATGGCCAACAGAAATGAAGGTGTGTAATGTATTCATCATAATGATTTTAAATTGCTTAGTTATTTCTGCATGAATATGAATGTCATTTTTCACTGAAGATATTTTGTGATATACAATACATTCTGTAAATGTTCTTTGTCCTTTTTATATTTGTAGACTATAAAATTATAATATAGAATATACTAATATTCTGTAAGTATTCTGGTAATTTTGGTTCCAACCACTAAAGTTTGGAGTGGTAGTGAGACGATTTAAAAAGTCCAAGGTTTAGAGAGTCAGGTAACAAATATTCAGAAAATTTTATGCATACAAAAAGCAAGTCAATACCTGTTTCTGCATAATAAAGAGAGCCTTCAACATTTTAGTTTAATTTAAACCACTTGTAACATAAAATGCTCTTTCGTCCCAAAGTTACGGCTCTGGTGGCACAAGTTTGGTGGCATATGTTCTTTGAGGTGAAGAGAGTGGCCAGCATAGAAACCTGAACATGTACTCTTGAATCACAAGAAACGTCATCCTAGCCACCCTAGTTAATGCACAGCAATGCGGTTAAAACCACATGTGTTTATAAAAGTAAACAGAATTGTTTTGCAATTACAATCTTTGACCACACGGTGGGGCTGTAGACTTACTAAATTTACTCAAACAGCCACTACAACATTACTTCCTTCCTATACTGATCAATTGTACAAATCTAAGCATACGACTAAAAATGTTATATAATCCTGTTATCATAATCTTATAGATGACAGAAGTTTGAATTTTTTATAAGATTAACCCCACTTCTGACATCACAAAGGAAGCCAAATTTTAATGACCTATTTTTTCACATGCTTGCAGAAAATGGTTTTATCAAATCTTAGTTACTGGGTTGATCTTTTCCATGATTAGAAACACTAGGGGCCCAATTATATGGCAGTGCTTTGGTTATAGTTCTGTGTCTGTCAGAATTAGTGAAACTGACAATAAATGGGGTGTACTGTTGCGACCTCACATGTGCATCTACAGTAAATGGCCAGTCACGACACTCGTGCCATAACAGTCGGTAGAAAGTTGAACCACATCATGCAGAGCATTTCGGTCTACACAGCCATACAGGTGCCTATTGATTTAGCATGTTGTTTTCTTCCAGATATGCAATTAAACCAACTATGCCATCCAATACTTGGGCAAGTAAGCCTCCGCCTAGCAACCATGTCAAACACTAGCAAATGAAACACCTTAGCAACTATAAGACCTTGACAACACCATGTTAATCAATCACCCACGTGACCCCTAATATTGTTGTAGTGGTTTCCTTTTCTTGCCTTAAACCAAAGCAAACCAACAACTTAATTTGATTTTCCGTATTCTAGATTTTAAAACGCAATACATCATTTCATAAATCCTGACACTTTAACTTGACAGTTTGTGCTTATAATTGTAGGACATATCACCTTGAGGTAAAATGGCTTTTGTTATTGCTTTAAAAGCTGCTGTTAAGTAAATGTCTGAAAGTTTTTAACCCAACATTGCATGTTACTGAACACTGAGGGGCAGGCTTATCCTAGTCCCAGACTAAAATGTTTGTTTGAGCTGCCTTAACGTATAAACATCTTGCACTGACATGTCTTCACTCATTCCCCGACAGACTTTTTTTTTAAGTTGTCCGCCAGCATTTTTTGTGATTTTCAGGAAAGTTTCACAAAATGAATTTCTTCTATAAATATATAAACATACAAATATATCAAATGGAAAAACAGAACCTCTGCTTTCAAACAAACAAAATGGGGAAAATAGTTTATCCTATCTTCATTAGTTCTCTTTTTATAACCTCTTAAATATGGGTAGGTTTAAAATTTTGAGCAAAAAGCTGAAATATTTGCATTTATGTAAAGTAATTTTCTTTTGCTGAGTTTACACCAACCGCGGTAGAGGCGTGAAGCGCGAGGGATTTCAATGTTAAGTCAATGTGAAGACGCGTTGACGCGCATCTGGAGGTCTCGCGGCGCGGATGATGCATTTGGCGCTGCGCGGAAGACGCGTTTTCGCCCTATTCGTGCGCCTAGTTCGTGCGAATTGAGCGCCTGGCGCGGTACGCACGAATGGTGCTTTTTGTGCATTTTGTGTTTGACGCGAATTGCCGGCTGACGTCCAAATTAAAAAAATTTGAACTTTGTTGGAATTTCACGCCGCGTTAACCAATCAGGAGCCTGCTGCTCCTGCTGTGGCGGCAGCCCCGCCCGGAGTCACTCATTCAACCTGAAGGAACGCTTGATATTGTCCGTGAGCAGTCACCCGGAGCTATACGACACAAGTTCTTATTTCTATAGAGACAGGAATAAAAAGGACCTCACTTGGAAGATTGTGTCAGTGATGACATTGGGCAACATGGTAAGTTGTAATACACATTTCACTTTTGGAAGATTGTGTCAGTGATGACATTGGGCAACCTGGTAAGTTGTAATACACATTTCACTTTTGAGTCACATGACGTTTATCTACCCGCGCCGTTTATTTTCCCCCTATAGTAAGGTTACCAAATACAAACTGGTAACTCTCTCAATAAATGCACAATCAACATCAGTCATCTTGCAAACAGACAACCACATAGCACTTGCCCCTTCCACAAGAAGCGGATTTTGACTCTGACGCGTGTCAAATGCTTGCTTTTTCTGCGCGTCTGTTCAAGCGGTAAAATAGGCACGGTAGACGCGATTTTGACACCTGAAACGCGGTTGGTGTAAACGCAGCATTAGAGATCCGATTCTGAACAAAGATCAAAACATGTGCGAAGTTTAAAATTTTTTCATGCTTCAGTTTTTTATAAATTGGATAAGAGTGCCATCTAGTGAACAATAGCAGAATTACAAATTATCGTAAAAACTTGCGTCATGAAAGCATCATTGGCAGTGAAATGTTTTCTCTTAAAGGTAGGGTAACAGATTTGATCCCGAAACATTTTTAGTTATGCTGGATAAAAGTCTCCTCACATCCTGAAAGCAATCACTGTGTTAAGTTGTTTAAATGTATTTGTAGAAATGTTTGTCATCTGTGAAATGTTAAACCAATCATAAATTTCGATCCGAACTGACGTTTTCTTTTTTGTCCCTCATAAGCGTAATTTGAATGCTCTCTGCGCAGCGAGTCCACGCAGACATCATACGTCATCGACGCGTTCACGTGCGCTCACCTCCTGTCTGTAAACAGTGAGAACAGCAAACTTTTCTGCTGAATTGACAACCTACACAGGAGGCACAAAACGAAAGTCATGTTTTATAACAACAACAGCAAAAACTGCCTGGATCAGCAAAGAGCAAAAACCCAAATTAACATCGGTAACTTTACTGCTTTACCACAAGATGAAACAGCTGCAGGAGCTGCAAAGGGTCTGAAAGAGTCGTTGCACTGTTTATTTTGGTAAGGTAGATACGCAATATGTTTGTATTGAGATGGATTGGATATTCTACTTTGATGAAACGTTGTGTAGCTTATGAAAATTGTGTTCGTTTACGGATTAGCGTAACGATATTTACTACGTCTACACAACCGAAAGTGTGCTTAAACTAATTCTGATGTAAACCAGTTGTTTATGTTGGTTATTTTGGAAATGTTATTCACTTTGTACTGCAAATTTTTCTTACTGCTGAATGAGACATGAGATGTGACTGTCTGATCTGTGCGTGTTCATGTGTTTTGAAAGAGGCGTGAATTTGGATGGCGATTTGACTTGAGGGCGGGATCGTTATTTCATTGCTACGTTAGCATTTTTCAAAATGTGAAACCCTACCTTTAATTGACGAGATAACTCGTTAATGGCGGGGAAAGAGTTAACATATCAGTGCCATTGTTTTGTCTTAAGATTCACACAAGTAATGTTTTTTGTAAGGTTTGTTTGTAAAAACTACTAAAATGACCTAATTTAACTAAGGCCTAGTCCTGAACTAATCTAAATATTGTCCAGGAAACCACCCCTGAATGTTCTCTGCTTTTTGTTAAGAAATGAATACTGTCATCTATATTTAAAGAACAGCTCATTAAATGAGTTTTCAATAACTTGTGCTTGGGTGGGAAAAAATCATCCTACAAAGCTCAAACATGAGTAACTGAGACTAACAGAATGCTGTTAGCCAACCCAAACTGCAGATCCAAAAACAATAATAGTCAAAAACCTTAATACATAATGTAAAGCTTAAAATGTGTATTTCAAACAAACACATTTCATACAGAAAAATATTAACACATACTATGCTAATAAACTTTAGCATGTCCCTCCAAAGTACTGCACATCTATCTGAACAACATAGCAATTCAACTTTAAACCGATATATCGAACAAATCTCATAAACAAAACTCACTACCTCTATTAATTATATAAATAAAATCATATCAAATTAAATGTATATAATGAATTCTAACAGTTTTCTCATATTATGTTATTGCTGTTAAGCTTTACAAAGAGCACCGTTGGTTTATGTTAAACCTTTACTGCTCTGTGCTGTGCTGTAGGCCTTTATTAATGGCTTCAAGGGTTTGACTGGCTTCCTGTAACTCCATGCTGAGCTGACTGCTTCTTTCCAGAACCTCAGAGAGTTCAGTGATGCTGGCCTGCAACCCCTGACTGTGCTGCTCATAATAGTCAAACATCTGCTCCTTAACCTGCTGACATATCTCACCCACCTGCATAAACACACAGGACCCGGTATACAGCATACAACCCTCAACTAATGTATAATCAATCTGAGTATATTTGTTTGAAACAAAGACGAACAATTAGATACCCTTGCATTTGCTTCCCACTTTTAGTTTTTTTTGCATACAGCTAAATACCTTTTTTAGGAGTTTCTCCTCAAAGCTGTTTATCACATGTTGATCCATGGCCCGTCTCTCATTGATCCTCTCGATAAGGTCCTGTGCTCTTTTTCCAATATCATGGATTCTTGAATTTGTTGGAGACTGCACCGCAACATCTTCCACAGTACTGTTAACCGGTGAACTTCCAGTTGAGGATTTTGAAACGGAGATACCAGAGTCCTCGCTGTGCAAGAGATGGAAGATGATTACAATCATCATCAATAAACAAATAATCACATGATATGATACATGATAACTAAGTTGGTTTAACTGGCTCGCCTTTGCTGCTCGATGCCCTCATCCAGTGTACCATATGGCATTGTCTCACCTATCGAGTTATTTCCATCATCTGACACCTGCATTGACAGGAAGTTCAGTACTCATACTATATCAGATAATTAAATATTATTAGGAAACATTAAATGACATATATTGGTTTACATATCTTATATAGCCTACCTTTGCTGATGCATGGTGCTGATGACTGGCTTTAGGTGTTGACTGTAATGTCATGGACCCTAAATTTCCAAAAAACTGCTGAGCCATGGCCTAAATAAACATACACACAAACACAATATAAGGAGTTATATAAATAGAATGTGTCGTCACACAATATATTTATATTCACTAGGACCCTTTCAGATCATGGCAGTCTTCATCAATATATAATGTTATCGATTTACTATCATATTTGTGTATTGTGCTTCGACGATATTACATTTTATCGGATTCCCACGATACATACTGTAACTTATCTAAAAACAATATTGTAACTTACCGTTAATATGGTAACTAATTTTTGTTTTGTTTGTGAGCAAAGGTCACACAAGACTAATTTCAGTCGACTTAAGTGCAATAGTGTCCATTTTTTAAAACGTCCGTTGAGTTTTTCGTTAGTTAACATATTAGCGTGGAAGTTCGTCGAGTTCACTTGTCACGTAACGTTAATTAGCAGCTTGTTAGCAAGACCGAGACTGTTTGACTGGATTTATTTACTACAGTAAAATTTTACCGTCGAGTAATGTGTCCCTGAGGGAATTTTTATCGACTGTAACTATTCATACGTGAAAGTAATACAGGTGTGGTAATATTTCCTTAAGTTTATTCAGAGTTGCTTACATTCACTCACGTCGACAGATCCCTCCAGACGATGCGCGTGACCTGCTCGCGAGCGCCCTTCTGAAGTAGTAAACGTCGCGTTGCTTACATCAAAATAATGTTACATGTTCATTCGTTTGTTTGATCGGAAAACGTGGGTATATTTTTTATAATTTAATGCATGTGTAATTTATTAAAACATGCTTTTTTGTAAAAAAAAAAAATATGTTTTTTTACTGCCTAAATATGAAAATATTTTATATACAATACATGGTTCAATTTGACATCAAGTATAGTTTCAAGGATTAGTGCATTTGGGATTTTTATAGTTCTACACAAAATATCATCTTGCAAAAACTTTTGTGCCATTATAGTGCTTAATAACTTTATGAACCATCAGTTTTCCATTACAGAATTCCTTTACATACAGTAGTGTGTTTTTGGGTCTTATTCCAGTAGAATTTAATGGTGTTGTATTGGTTTTCACCTACCATATAACATCCCACCAACACATACCAGCAAAGGCAGCCCTATATTGTCTATTAAAATCAATAAATTCCTATTATAATCATTAAATCCATTAGAATTTTCAATAATGGTTTCTCATGTTTTGTGTTTCCTCTTAGTTTCCTCTCTAGAGACTCAGGCCCATGATGTGTAGTACTGTCTCAGGTCAACATCTGAGCAGTAATCCGTAAATGGAAATACATTCAGGCCTGGCCTAGCTCGCACCATAATGGACTGCAATAATGAGATGAATGTCGGAGGTCACAGATAATCCTCACTGTTCAGAGGCAGATGGCATATACATGAGCAAAGCAAAACACGCACAAGTGTCAAACTGATCAAAAAACCTAACTATCATCCTACATACTCAATATAAAGTTTATAAAATCTACACATCGCACATAGAAAATATGTAACAATTGTCAAAATTGTATAATATTTCTGACAAACATGTATTTTGATGATAACATAATTCAATTTAGTCAAGTAAGCAAAATATGAATTTCTCTTGAATTAATAAAAATGCAGAATCACAACATCATACATATCGGGCTGCAAAAAAAGCAAAATGTTCAAATGTGGACAAATGTTCAGAGTCAATTCAGGTGCCAGATTTCATTTAAAACGCTCGTTCCAAAATAGAAAACTCTCTGAGAGGTAGAGAGAAGAGAACAGGATGTTTAGAGACAACATTTGAGATTTAGATATTATGAATGCTCAGCATTTGTTCACCTTATAAAATAAGCACACTGTCATAATACAATGAAAAGAAGAAAATGTTTATTTGAGACCAGGGTTAGTAATTATATAAGGTATGACAAATTGCTATATTTCTGTAGTAACTATAGTTGTTTGGGCCAAACACCTTTAGTAGTTGTAAGGTGTTTGGGTCTGTATATTTACCAAAAAACCCCAGAGTGATTATTTCTGTTTATTTGTGCCCTGTCTTCGCCTTGGCCTGGAGGAAATACATGAAGAAAATGTAATAAGGTAGATAAAAGGTCTTTTCATGAAGTGAAACAGAACCACTTACACAGGAGACTCATAGTCTTCTGTCAAGCCACGATGATTTTAAAGCGGGCCATTAGGAAATCAACAAATCCTATGAGCTCAAAATGTTATGTAAGGGAAATACTGTTTAGCTGGAGCTTAAAATTTATTTGACTATTTCCGCACAGAAACTTGAAAAAAAATAATAAGTTGATGAACAAGCATAAAGATTTCATCAGGTTATTGTTTTTATCTATTATGAGAGAATATTGATCTTCATGTTACCCAGGAATAACACAAAAATAAATGTTAGTCAATATAAAACTATAGTGATTTAAAAGTTAAGAGGGACATTTCACAGAATGTGGAATTTCTCTTAAAATGCGGATGCTCGCTTAGTCTACGACTCCGTAGGGTGTCCCATCTGTCATTTTTACGCTCCGAAGTGTGCTCATCAGCACCCCCTTTGCACCCTCGATGCAGTCTTTGGGCGAAGCGCGCACTGCTGCAGGCTCCACACACTTTAACAACTTAAAAGTCCTTGCGAAAGAGCAATCAGATGACGTATGGAAGAAGTTCACACTGATGGGCAAGCGTTCTTTTCCTATTTCCGGCGTGATCCTTGAGTCTGTCCCAAAATACGACTCTGGTTGCCCTCGTGGACTCGCGTCAAGGGTCTGCACTACATGATGTCATCAAAGTGTGTACTCTGAGGAAGTCCACAAGCAGTGTGTGCCATTTGGGACAGGGTCTAAAAGGCAGTGCCGTGGTTGGATAGTGCAAATTAAGGGGTGGTATTATCCTCTTCTGACATCACAAGGGGAGCCAAATTTAAATAACCTATTTTTTCACATGCTTTCAGAGAATGGTTTACCAAAACTACAGTGGGGGCTCGTGAAGATCTTTTTTTTCACATTTTTTAGGTTGATACAAGCACTGGTGACCCAATTATAGCACTTAAACATGAAAAAAGTTAGATCTTTGTAATATGTCCCCTTCAAAACATGCATAAAAATGTGTCAAATATTTTCTTTCATTTTTTTTTTCTTTTTCTGTATGTTTTACTATAAGACAGAATTGTATTTATACCTTACCTACCCTTAAAGTTAAGATTTCTGTACATCATAATGTGCAAAAGCAAACAGCAGTTATCCAGTACCTATGAAGGCTGTACAGTCCCAGTGACAAGCTAAAGGTACAAAGTGCACCAGGTCTAATTAAGCATTTAAGTAGAGATTAAACAGTTCCATGAATCAAGAACAAAGTCACAAACTTACTGCCAACAAACAGCCTAAGGGTTTTATGTAATGTCTGGTTATTGTTGCATTGGGTAGGTATTTGCCAACCTTTACAGTGTATTTATTATCAACTGCATATAAACATATTGCTCTATCAATATATTATTTAAATAATAATTTTGCCACCAAAATTTGAGAGTGTGCCACTGAATTTTACATCCGCACATGTGCGACCAGTAAATTTAACCTTTTTTTTGTGATGTGCCACTGAATTTGAAACAGCGCATTGTACTTTCTGCATCTATCATCAAAGTATTTATTAGTAATACAGTGGAAATTAGTAGAAATGTAAATATTTGGTTAGCATGTTGATTAACGGTGTGTGCCCCTAAATTTTCTGTTTGCACCCCTAAAATTTTCATTTGGGGGCCATTGTGCTCCTAGTGAAAAATGTTAGTCTGGAGCCCTGACATTGACAGATTACACAAATTTACCAATTATGTTTTTTGCTGAATGCTGATGGAGAAAAATTACCATTAGAAATTACTTTTAAAAAATCACCAGCATGTTAGCCATAATTATAATAGGCTATATTGGACGTATTGCACAGTGTTTTATTTCTGCGAATGCAAAGCAAGATTAGTCGAGTAGACGCGAGTCAATAGGAAAACATGTCTTATTCAGAGGGATCACCATCTTCGTGGAATCCTTAACTTAGCGTGAATTAAGGGACGTCAGACGTGAGCAGCACTGCTATTATCAATTCAGTGTGGGCTGGATCAAGACGTTTATCTACCTCTATCCAATGATGAGCAGCGGATTAACACGGCTGGAAAGTGGGCGGTCTTGTAAATGTTGTTCAGGCTGAGAGCTAAATTTGCCTTCAGCCGTGAGGCGCGCGGACGTTGAGCGGCTTCAGCACCGCGGACAGCGCACACTGCACTGACGCGCATGCGCAACACGTCCATTTGACTCTGGATTCGATTCAATTACATTTTATCAATTCAGTTTTATTTATTTAGCGATTTTCACAGTTTTTTGTTCAACATACAGAAAATAGAAATATCATACTTCAATAGCCAAAAGCAATAAATAAAGAAGAACATCGAGCAAAATGAGTCTTGAAGTAATAGATACACACCTTCTGTCGCTACGAAACGGACAGCTGAGATGAAGGTGAGCGAAATAATATTGTTAATATAAATAAATCTAACAAATTTATTAATTATTGATTAAAAGTCATTTAGCCTACATTAGATGTGTAAATTGTTTACAACCTTTAGTGACTTCAATAACAATGTGGAAATTTGATTGTTAATAGCCTACTGTCGTCTTTCTTGTTGCAAAAATAAATACATATCTTTACCTTATTTCTTTATAGATAAAGTAAACAAGTCTGTACAATATCCAAATTAAACTACAACCTTAAAAATAAAGGTGCAATGGAAAGTTTTTGGTTTCCCAAGTTTGGTTATTTTTAACCTTGATCAAACAAATACTATGTGAAGCTATGATGTTTGAATCTGGATTTTTTTTTTTACAGATTAGTATACAAAGAGGAGCTTTTTCTGAGAAATCAAAACAACATTCATGGGAAAAGAAATGCACATTGGAAATAAACTCTGCCTACTGAGATGGATTTGGTATTAAAAGAGAGACTGGTAATGAATTCAGTCAACGTTACAAGTATCGATTTTACGGAAAAGGCTGGACATGCTTTTCAATACTCCTTCCCAAACGAGGAGCCGATGTTTAAAGACTACAAGCCTGTGGCTAGAGATCTTATACCCTTGCCAAAAGGAGTTTTGTACCTTTTAATGGCAGCATTGGTCATTGTTGCAGTCGCCTATGCAATAGTTGGACATCTGATCAAAGACCTGGCAAATGATGTAGTAGGTAAGATACGTATCATTCTGCACTTCTACAATGTATACTCTTTATTAAAAGTGTATGCTGGAGTTAGGCTGCATGCCAACACAAAGGTATTTATTGTTGCCATTGAGAAATTACACGAACCCTAGGTTGCTATCAATTTTTCTAGTGTACTATACAGTAAACCTAATCTAACTTAAATGATAAAACAAGAATGATATTTGATCACATACAAATGTTATAGAATAGGGATGAATAGGAATAACTTTATGAAATATATTTTTTAATTATGTTATAACATTACATGTATCCCTCTTGACAGACTGTGTGCTTGGCCCTAATGAAGAAGATGAAGATAAAGACAGTGACTTGTCAAGCATCAGACCCAGTCACCTACCCATAGCCTTGACTCTCTCCCATTCAAATGCCTTTCACGTGTGGGATCAGGATGATGTGGTTATCCCCATATCATCAGACGACAGCCCTCAGCTCAGCCCTCTCATGCTGACCACTATACCATACATTCCCTCTTTCTTTCCCACATCCACCACCCACAACAGCTCATCTGTACCCAACAGTCCTGGAGCAACTTATACTATTTCACGAGATATCTGAGAGACAACAAACAATGAAACTTTAATGGAAAGGGCAAAACCTATGATTAGGACGCTGTAAAATCCACTGCATGGGTTGAGACTTTAAAAAGCAGGAAAACAAACACAGGATTCATGGACATAAGTTGTACATCAAAAGACACCTCAGTACATTTATTATGTGCATATCTGAACGTATATTTGTTTTTGGCTGTGTTTATTAAGATCCTGAAACAGTAACATTTATACATCATCCTCCAAAGTGACTTCCAGACATGCAATTCATCACTGCATGCATTCCATGGGAATCAAACCCTACGACCTTCCCTACTTAAATATATCCGTCTGGAACCCAAAAGCATTTTGTTACAGCTTTTCTCCGTATCATATTTTTTCTTGCCAGTTTTTGGATTCGGAAATGTCACTTGGAAATGCAAAAGACGGATTGCTTGAGTCATACTTATGTGTGGTTTTATAAGGCGATTATAGAAACTCCATTATAAGCATTGCTGCACATCATCACAAGTTAACCCCAAAAGAAGGATTAATTTACCAAAAAAAAAAAAAAAAAAACACCGGGACTTGAAATGCTTTGCATTACATTCTCATTCAGCATTAATGGCATAACTCCAGACTTACAGCTCAAATAAAAGCGAAAAATCTCATCAGTGTCAGGCGGTCTCAAAAGGAGCGTCGCTTTACAGGACGCTTGGAAATCAGAGCAGGGAACATTTGTTTGGATGGATGCCTAAAGCCAAATAAATTGAAAGGATCAAGAAGCTTACTGGATGATTGAGACGGGGCCTTTTGGAAATTGTTGATTCATTTGAATGTTGGATGTCTTTAAACATTTCTTGGGGATGGTTTTGCACTGGAATAAAATTCATGATGTTATAAATGATCACAATTTCTGTAAATAAAGAACTGTGATATAACCCAATATTCCTTATTATTTAACATTAATATATGTATACTATACATTAAAAAAGTGACCCGATTGTCAAGTATGGTAAGGTGCAATGCCCACAGTCTCTTATAAGAAACTAAAAATTAAGGCTGTCAAAAGATTAATCGCATCCAAAATAAGTTTGTGTTTACAAAACATATGTGTGTGTACTGTGTGTAAATATTGTGTATATATACACACACACATTCATGTATATATTTAAGAAATATTTGCATTTAAATACTGTATATACATATGTATAATTTATATTATATATAAATATTTTATATATAAATATAACCAATTTTTCTTAAATATCTACATGATTGGGAGGGTTTTATATATAAATATAATTAATCACAGTACCCACACATATGTTATGTAAACACAAACAAACATCTTTTGACAGCCCTACTAAAAATATATTTTTAAAATAATATGGAGAATAAAAAATACTAGTGAATTTCATTTCTGGTGGTTAATTATTTGAATCCAGTTTAGAAATTTGTATAGGTAGTAAATGTTAAGCTGTGACTACACTAAGGCTGATCTCAGGCTATTTCCAATCGACAGGGCATTACCTTGACCCGGGCACTTAAGATGTCACTACACTTACGTAAACAAGACGTAATCCTTCACAAAGGATTCCCTCGTCTCCTAAAGAGCAACCAGTGAGCCAAGACATTTATAATGAAGCCCAAAAACGAAATATTGCCAAACAAACCCTCTCAAATCAGGACTGTGTTCATATGATATATATAATGTGTATATTGTTTTACCTTAATAACCCTTATAGAGGTCACACACACTGTCACTTTGAGGAATATAACATAGGAGTCTCGAGACATCTTAAAATGAGGAAAACAATGATACACACCCCCAAATAAAGTTTGTTTTATCCAAGCATTGGGACAAAAAGGGACAAACCAAACCTAAACAATTGTAATTTAAGCTATGCAGGGTTGTTTAAACCTATTGTTGGATCAAATTGAAACGTTTTCTGGGTTGATTTAACCCAACGGCTGAGTTTGTCCAATTATTGAGCCATTCAGCATGTTTAAATAGACCAACAATTATGTGTACACTCAGGGGCCCACAAAGAAATGTTGGGAGAAAACCGATCAGGAAAATTTACATGAAGGGCAGAAAGCTTAGCCGCGTTCACTGGATTTAAACAAATGGTGTACAACCTTCACTTAAACCTCTTGAGAGTTTTTAACAGTAGACAAACACGGGTATCTTAAAAGATGTAATTGTCTTACAGTCTTTAAACTTTAAACAGGCCAGGATTTACAAATGGCTATAGTTTCATTAAATGCATTATTAAATGACTTCAATAGTGACTTGAAATTATTTTAATTTAGCATTTCTATAGTAGAGGACTTCAATAGGTTTTATTGTATTACAGGCTGTGGGAAAAAATCTGTGTGGCTCTTTAAACAAAGCTCTGATGATAAACGGGCGTATCTGACTAATCACATTATTTAAAATCATCAAATATGATACAGTTGACATCAGAAATATACAAATTAACCAATTCTCTGGGGATTTCTGTATTTGGTATTGAGTGGTACACAATATCTGTAGGTTGTCAGATTTAGCATGCAAACAAGTGAATCGTTTTTTCTCGTTACTCGAATCCCCTACAACTTTGATGTCGGCCTATCCAACACAATCCTTTCAAACTCAATGTCCGAGGAGAAGAATGTAAATCAGGGTGACTTGGTAACAATGGAGTCCCATCAAGACTATCAACGAATCCATATGCATTGCGTATTTCGACAAGCTTTTGTGAATGAGTAATCCTGCGTAGACAAACGAGTGCGTATAGTTTAAGAGTCCAGTCGACATATAGGGCTGTCGTAAACCATCTGTAGGTTGACTTTGTGCCCCACGAGCTCCCGGATGTTGTTGATGCCATACTTGATCATGGTAGGCCTAACAGAAAGCGAAAATAAAAATAATAAAGGTACGAGAAACAAATGGACATATATATATATATATATATATATATATATATATATATATATATATAGCTGTTTTATGTGGAATAACAGATACTTATAATCTATATATGTATTGAGTGTTGACTTGCCTCTCTAAGGACAGACCCCAGGCGATGACAGACACGCCCTCCGGCAAACCCATTGGCAACAGCATTTCCGGCCTGAAGACCCCAGAGTTCCCCACCTCAACCCACTTCTTTAAACCTGAAAGAGATTTAGTTTGTTAGGTTTTACATTATCAAACTACAGTTCAAATGTTCAATGTTTTTTTTAGATATTAGTGGAGTATGTGGAAACAAACACCTTAAGTCGCCTTTTTACTGTACACGATAAACAACGGCCAATTAAGCGGAAGTCAATTATTTCCTATGGAGAGTCGCAAAGGGACTGCATGAAGTGATGACCATCTGCGGATGAGTAATTTTCGATCCGTTTTGGCTTTGGGTACGTACAAAAATTTTTACATTCGCGTCTATACCGCATGATACACACTTTACATTCGTTTACATTTGGGTCCAAAAAAAATTGCCTTTTGGTCGGACTCGGGTCTAATTTTGTCGAGTTTGTCTCCAGTCGTGTCTTTCTTTGAAAAAAATTTTTGTGCACGTCGGGTTCGGAAAAAAGTGATTCTGGTCATTTCGGGTCGCATACATTTCTTTGGACCGAGAAGACCTCTAAAATGAGCTTCTTTCCCATGTTGGCAAAGATCTACGATTAAACTAAAATTTAATGACGACTGTGACAAGGTGGCGAAACTCTGACAGCCGTGTCCAAATATCATGAACAATGGAAAGGCGGCTTTAATATACAATATGATATTTAATAATTCACACAGTTCTGCCATTTCTATTTGGGATGGATGGATGGATGGATGGATGGATGGATGGATGGATGGATGGATGGATGGATGGATGGATGGATGGATGGATGGATGGATGGATGGATGGATGGATGGATGGATGGATGGATGGATGGATGGATGGATGGATGGATGGATGGATGGATGGATGGATGGATGGATGGATGGATGGATGGATGGATGGATGGATGGATGGATGGATGGATGGATGGATGGATGGATGGATGGATGGATGGATGGATGGATGGATGGATGGATGGATGGATGGATGGATGGATGGATGGATGGATGGATGGATGGATGGATGGATGGATGGATGGATGGATGGATGGATGGATGGATGGATGGATGGATGGATGGATGGATGGATGGATGGATGGATGGATGGATGGATGGATGGATGGATGGATGGATGGATGGATGGATGGATGGATGGATGGATGGATGGATGGATGGATGGATGGATGGATGGATGGATGGATGGATGGATGGATGGATGGATGGATGGATGGATGGATGGATGGATGGATGGATGGATGGATGGATGGATGGATGGATGGATGGATGGATGGATGGATGGATGGATGGATGGATGGATGGATGGATGGATGGATGGATGGATGGATGGATGGATGGATGGATGGATGGATGGATGGATGGATGGATGGATGGATGGATGGATGGATGGATATTTAATAATTCAAACAGTTCTGCCATTTCTATTTGCGCTAGATAGATAGATAGATAGATAGATAGATAGATAGATAGATAGATAGATAGATAGATAGATAGATAGATAGATAGATAGATAGATAGATAGATAGATAGATAGATAGATAGAGAACTTTACCTTCATGATAGCTAAAAACCTCCATGCTAGGTTCAGTGTAAGGATTGTAAGCAGGCTTGAAGCGTAATTTTGTAATTCCTGAAATAAAATATTAAACCATAATAATCACAGATTGTCTAAAAATTCAAAATCGAGCAATTTATCCGTTTATTGAGAAACACTTCAGTAGGGTATTTATCATGTTAAATGACTGTGACACAACTTTTACACAAAAACAAATCTTACAAATCTTAAATTTTTGCATATTGGGAGAGGCGTTCAACTATGATGAACTAGTTAAGTAACTACTTATAAATACCTAGTTTGGTAAAGAACTGGTGCAGAATGCCCATGAGGTCACCCAGGGTCAGACCATAGTCGGCCACCACACCCTCGATCTGATGAAACTCCGCCAGATGAGTCGCATCCAGCGTTTCGTTACGGAAAACTCTATCGATGGAAAAGTACTTCACTGGTGTAAACTTCTCCTATAAGACAAACAAAACCGCCAAGATCTCAAACACTGCTTGCTATATGTGCATTTTAATGTTTTTATTAAACATTGACAGAGTGCTTCCTCACCTGCTGTGCGAGTTTATACAGCATCCGAGCACTGACCGCTGTGGTGTGTGTTCGAAGGATGTTTTTCTGAGCCTCTTCAATTTTCCAATCATACTTATACCTTAAAATTCATACTAAATGTTATAATAATAAAAATATCTAATAATACAGTACAGAAAGGAGGAGATTTTTATATCGCACATTAACAAATTTCACATCTGGATCGTCTTACCCTTGTGATCCATAACCACCTTCAGAATGAACCTTCTTTACTCTTTCCAGATAGTCCTGAGGAAACTCATGAGCCAGTGCTGGATCTAAAAAACACAAACATCACAAAAATATGCTTTGATGGCAAGTGGTATAATCAGAGACAAGTCGATTATAAGTTTAGAAAATGTCTGGCACAGAGGTGATCATTTAATTTACCAGAAAGGAAAAAGGTGTCGTGTTGGTCTCTCGCTGGATGCTGCTGGGGCTGAAACAGGGAATCAAAGTTCCAGAAGGAGCTCTCGATATAGTTATTAGTGGGCATTTCTGTGAACCTGTGAATGATAGACAGCATTAATATATAAGGAAATAACCAATAGCAGTAAGGTGATAACACTATTATAAGATTATGAATCACCATGAGACCTATTTGCTGGTTGCATTGAATTATTTACAGTTTCTCCAAACCAGATATCATTGTAAACATTATTTATTACAAATCTGACTACATGATGACACTTCTCAAAATAACTAAAAATTTTTTGGCTGAGGTGGGTTAAGTGTAATGGACCGACCCCATCTCGAGGAAGATCTGTCTGAACTGCGTCCGGACCTTCAAGAGCGGATGCAGGTGACCGCAGTCTAAAGCCACGCCCATTGCTTCAAAATTATAAGGCTTAAATTTCTTCTCCTTCCAGCTTCCACTGAGAAATCGACAAAAAGACCAGAAGAAAACAAGATTCAAATGAGACACGGTTAAAGACCAGAGAAAAACAATGCACATATCGGAGATGGAAAATGAAAGGACAAATATGCAAACTAAAAAATGTCACCTGGCGATCATCTCTGGTGTGAGTTCTGTCTCTGCTTTTGTAATGGTGGTACTGAAGTTGCTTCCTTTAGCTATCAAGTATGACTTAACCGTCCTGAAAAAAACAAATGGGAGAATAAATATATTCGAAAAAACATGACTTTCTCATGAATAAAATAAACAAGAGAGAAAAAGTTTCATGTGAAAGTGATTCTAGGTTGCATGTAAAAAAGAAAAACCTATGGCGCCTCCTACTGATCATGATGAAAAACAACACAAAGCTTCACAAGCACAGTGCTGTCACATAACCCAGTGGTTTTCAAACGGGGGGCCGCGAGATGGTGCCAGGGGGGCCCCAGTTTTATGACATTTTATAAAATACATTCATTTATCATGAATTCTGTGTAATTAAACCTAAAAAATAATAAGCCAACTAACCAACAGCACTACTAGGTATCATTTAATATGTTTTGTTTAATTAAAATATTACATTTTTAAACTGTTTTTATCATAAATTGTCTTTTGGGGGGCCGCAGAAAAATGCACTGTACACAAGGGGGGCCGCACGCTGAAAAAGTTTGGGAACCACTGACATAACTTATAATAACAACTAATCATTATTTAAGTTAAATAAATTGCACACTTTTAAGATTTCCTGCAATCTGATGTTGTGTGCGATATACAAACTGTGCTCAGTCCTCCTAAAAATTAAATAGGCATATTACTATCAGGTGTAAACAACAGACTGTTTTAAACATGGTCTGTGACATCACACGTATGTTTCTGAAAAGCATTTCTGAAACCCAAAGTGGGCGGAGCCGGCGGTCGCCTTTTTTGTGAAGGACTTTTGATGGAGATCAGATGCAGAGCGATCTCAAAACTTACACGGACATACAGTAAAGCTGTTTGCACTAGGGTGATACTTTCGGGTTTTATGAGTTGCGGATAATAGCGGTATTACAGAAAGCCGGAAATACTCGTCATTGGCAGGGGAAAGAGTTAATTATGCAGAACTTTAAGGCTTAATTTAATTTAAATGGATGAGTTACAAAAAAATTCACTCCCCTCGCAGTTGCCATTAAGGGCAAAATTAGCTATATAGACCAAAACCCATTATTGTACCAGGATGTAAAGTTAGACATTTTAACATTGGGGGGTCTATGGGATTCATCCCCTTTTAGAGCCTGTCTATAATAATAATGACATGTATATAATAATATATATGTCAATAATATCAGGTGTAAACAGGACTCTGTCTTACACTTCAGCAAGCAGTTTTCGTTTCTTCAGTTCATTCTTTTCTTTCTCTTCCAGTTTTGAGGATTGTCCCTTCTGCACCAGCTGCAGTTTCCCCCTCACTGTGTCTTCAATGGTTTCCACCTGAAACATGAGTTCATAACACACACAACATTAGTTACTAATAATTGTTATTAGTTTAGTTATATCTGTGCAATAATGTAAAGATTAGACTACTTGATATAAAACTCACGGTTCTGAAGATTCTGGGTCCTCCCTCATGACCTTTATCCAAACGGATCCATTTGTTAGACATGGCCTTGCTGAATCCAACCTTCCCGCTTGGCATTTTCTAAAAACAGTACAGGAAAATTAAGATATCACAGGCTTCATATGTTTTAAAACATATTTCATGCAAATGTCAACCTTATCGTGAAAAATAAAGATTTTGACAAAGGTTTTCAACATACTAGTAGCTCAGATGCAGAGATGTATAGTACTTAAGTATTTTTACTTTCTACCTAAAAGTAAATTTTCAATTATTCATATTTTATTAGTGTTTTTCATTCCAAAACATATTATCATAATTTTTACTCCACTACATTTCATAATTTCAAGTTTTTGGTTTATATTTAATATTTAAGTACCTTAAACATCTAGTTATTTTTTGTACTTTTACTTAAGAACAAATTATTTTTCGTACTTTTACTCAAGAATGTAAATTTAATGTAATTAGGCATTAAATCAATTTTAAAAGGCAATATATAATGAATACACAGCATGATTCTATGCTTTAGAATGTAGTGAACATTTTTTAATAAAGAAAAGTACATTTTTTCCAAAGACAAACACTCTGATAAAGCATAGATGCTTGGAAAATGTAGCTAAAATAATTAAAGGAACAGTATGTAAGAAATTTATATCAATTAATCAAAAATGGCCCTGATATGTCACTAGACATTAAGAAATCATTTTCATTTCAAATATTTATATCACTGACAACAGTGGTCTGGCCAGGATATTGTCATTTAAAAAGTGGAGTTGCAGCCCTCAACTGATGTTTATGTTGTCATGTTGTGTATCGGCCACCAGTTGTGTGATTGCAGTACCAGTTTTAGCCACAAGTTTTATGATTGCAATATCAGTTTTGGCCACAATCCTACATACTGTTCCTTTAAGTATTATACACCTCTGCTCAGATGTCAATATCTGGTGGTTTTATACACACTTATGTGAGGTCTCTCTAAAAGTTTCTGAAGCATTTATTTAGATTTTCCATATAGTCGTCGGGTAAGGGCCGATTTTACAATAGTCATCCATAACGGTACTTATTTCCCATGAATGGACCCAGAAACATTAATAACTTTATACAGGGTTCACACTCGAAGTCAAATTCCCTGACTTTCACTGACTAAAAAGCTGAATTTCCATGACCTATGTCTGAGATGCCATAAGGCGTGAGTCTGGATAACGTAGTGTACACTGTGAATTTATAAAAATTTAGCTTAAATGCGTGAAATTCATAAACAGTGCCAATATACAGCTGTTTAAATTACTGTCAGTGGTGGCTTGGACCTGGAAATGGTTAAAAAGTGGATTACATTTTGAGAAATGGAAACCAAAATTTAAAGCAACAAACAAAAATCCCTGAAATTCCCTGACTTTCAAAATTTTATGATATTTCAGAAATTCCATGACCCATGGGAACACTGTTATGTGTTATTTGAAGGGTCATTCCTTCTCTATTTGTTGGGTATTATTGCTTCTGGTTTGTGTATTTTAATTTAAAAAAATCCAACAAACTATGTCATCTCTCATAAAAATGTATGTCCTTTTCCACATCCATAATGAATGCATATTTCTCTTATCTAAAATAGAAATCACGTGTATAGACTGATATTTTTCTGATGTCTAGAGTCTTTCATCAGGGGTCTCATTTATAAATCTGTGCGTATGATCCTCACTAAAACTCTACGTAAGCACAAAAGCCAAAAATGGCATATGCCAAAAAAATATTAAGACTCATAAAACAAAGCAATGTTCCCTTTATAAATCACAGATCACCTGCAAGTGTGTGTACATTAATCATCCTCAGATCCCACCCTGCAAGTTCATTCTCCTGTCAAGTTTGTTTGTTATAGATCACAACCTTTGCATGGGAACTGGGGTATGCACTTTTCCAGACCCATTTATAAATGAGATCCCAAGTGTTTAGGAAAATATAAACAGATCAATCAATATATGTTCAATATACTGGCAATATATTATCTGACAGATAATATTTTAGCGTGACTACAAATGTTACGTGCATAACGCTGGAATTACTTATATGTGTGCATTTATTGTTAAGTATTGTGTAAAAAAAAAATTTACAGTACAAGACAAGTTGATCATTATTTTAACATAAACCTATTCAGGGTTCTTGTCCTTGACTGTCTGAATCTTCACGCTTACATATATTTCTTAAATATTTAAATTATAATGTATATTTATAAATCTCTCTCACCATGAGTTCATTCTGTGGCAGACCCTCAGCGGGGATGGCATTGAAGACTCGGGCTTCATGACTGCCCTGTTCGGCGATCTCAGAGCCCTCTCCTGTCAGCTCCCAGTGTTTGGAGGATCTCTGTTCTGCTGTGATCACCTGAACACATCATCCACCAATCACAAGCCATTCATATTAGACAATGCACCAACAAAAAACCATACAAATTCTAATGTTTTCCATTACAAAACCATTATGAAGCCTTTTATCATTAAAACCATTGCAAAATTCCTTAATGTAGTGTGTTTTGGGTCTTATTCTAATAGGATTGTGTCTATTGGTTTCCATCCATCAGATAACATCCCACTAAAAGAACCCAACACATTACCAGCAGAGACCCATTATAGTTTCCATTATGAAAAATACAGTTCCCACTAAGTTACAACCATTCAATCCATTATAATTTCTTTGATGGTTTATCTTGGGATGTATATAAACAGACATAA
Organism: Misgurnus anguillicaudatus; assembly: GCF_027580225.2. Taxonomy (NCBI): domain Eukaryota; kingdom Metazoa; phylum Chordata; class Actinopteri; order Cypriniformes; family Cobitidae; genus Misgurnus; species Misgurnus anguillicaudatus. The sequence continues at coordinate 9,359,850 of NW_027395279.1, forward strand.
ATATGTGTCTAACTTACATTACTATATTTCAATTATATTATTAGTAGCTACATATCATCTGGGTAGATCATTTCTACATAATTCAACGCTAATTCCCCCTCAATCTCATTATAATTTGCCGTTCAGACATTGAATAAGTCTCATTGACAGGGCTGTTGCATCAGCCGGAGATGTTTACCTCTCCTAAAGCCTGCAGACTCTTCACAGCTCCGACGATCAGCTGATGATCGAGACTGAGATTCGCTGCGGCATCCTGACTGTCAATCCCGGAGTCTGAGGCCTCCACTAGCCGCAATAAAGACTCTAAAAGACCGGTGTCAGCCATGCTGAAGTCGCCTTCTGCTCGGATGAGGAACCGGACGTGATGTCACGCACACTACCGTAATTATAAAAACAGACACGCGCGTGTTTATAATTACCGTAAATAACGAGAAGAAGAGCTGCGTTTGACATAATGCAGTGCTGCGCAGACTGACCGAAATATGACATCAAAGTTCTGCGAAAGCTATCGCGGTACTTTGATGTCACGCTGATCTGTTTGCACAGCTCCTCAGGAACCAAAACACAGAACACACTTAGTAACTTTTTTTCAAAAAATTTCTTGACATGAAAGAGCTTTTTCCACACATAGTTTTATGTTATCTGATATTTCTGTATTTTATGTTAGTATGTTTTTTTCCTTAGCCCCATACTTAAAAATAGTTAAACGTGTTGTTTACCAAACAAAATTATGGTAACATGGAAACACGATAATAATGATGAAAACTATTTTTTATTTCCGTATTTTTTATTTCAATATTAAGACTTTAAAATATGAATGTTTGCTGATGCCAAATAAACACACAGAACAAATAGTGTTATCATAAACAAAAACATTAAAACATTAAGTTTTGGTAAATGGACTGCATTTATACAGCGCTTTTCATTGTTTTCTCATGCTTAAAGGGATAGTTCACCCAAAAATAAAAATTCTGTCATTTTTTTCTCACTCTCATGTTGTTACAAACCCGTATTTGTTTTGATGAACATTAATGAAGATATTTTGAGGAACGTTTGTAATCAAACAGTTTGTGAGCCCCATTCACTTCCATAGTAGGAATAAGAATACCATGGCAGTGAATGGGGTCCACAAAAGTTTGATTACAAACATTCCTCAAAATATCTACCTTCATGTTCGTCAAAACAAAGAAATTTATACAGGATTGTAACAACATGAGAGTGAATATATGATGACAAAATTTTAATTTTTGGGTGAACTATCCCTTTCAAATCTTTGTTTACATTTGTTAATGAGAAAATACACTTGTGTTAAATGACACTTGTTTGGAAATTCCCTTGTCCCTTAAAATTACGGGACAGACAGTAATATCTGTGGACATTGGCCTTAGAAGGGTCATCACATGAAAGTGGGCATTTATGGCACAATGTTTACAGGACAAACAAATGGTTTGTCTCTGGATCTGTAAAAACTGCATAAACCCTGAATTGCAAACAATGTTTCAATAATGGGCATTCCCATGATTTCATATGCAGCGCTGATCATTGTGTATTTAATGATTACAGACTAAAACATATTGACTTTGTTGCCCAATACATTACATTTATTCCAATATAAGCTGGACCGAAGACACAGTCACGGAGGAAAGTTTTGAACCTTCATTAGAAAAGAGCTACAAGCTTAAAACGGAAAAAATGCTACGCTTCATTTTGTTTCTGATGTGCTTTATGCATTTAAGTCACACGGGTAAGTTCATCATGAGTACTGCTGTAGTATTTACTCTGGAATGTTCAACTACATTTATATGATTTAAATATAATTTGAAAATTTTTTAATATTGACATGTCTCAACTTCTGTCTGCAGGACTCCGTGTTTTGGGAAATGTCACCCCAAGACCCATTACTATAAATGGCACGTATATAAACCCAGAATTAGGCAAGTATCACGCCAAGTTAAGGATCCTCTCCCAGAGCTGTCTGGATATTAAAGAGAAATATGGTGCTACTCAGAGTAAGTAGGCTGCCCTGATTAAAACTTTTACATTTGTGAATATTTCATTTTTGGACTTTGGAGTTTACGGTCTTTCCTGCAGAAAGAAAACAACCAAATGTAATGTATTAAATGGTTATAATGGGAATTGTATTGGTTTTAATGGAAACTATAGTGGTCTCTGTGGGTCTCTACGGGTAATGTGTTGGGTTCTGTTGGTGGGATGTTATCTAGAAGATTGTATTCTATTGAAATAAGACCAAAAACACTACATAAAGCAATTTTGTAATGCTTTAAATGGGGGTTCATAATGGTATTTGCAATGGAAACCACCAGTATTTGTTTGTTCAACAGGGTTGGCATTGAAATTTCTATGTGGGATTTTTATTTCACTTTAGATGGTATATACTTCCTGACAACCAAGAGCGGTACAGTGTACCAGACCTTCTGTGATATGACCACAGCCGGAGGAGGTTGGACACTTGTGGCCAGTGTACACGAGAACAACATTCATGGGGCGTGCACCGTCGGTGACCGATGGTCAAGTCAGCAGGGCAATGACCAACACAGGCCAGAGGGAGAGGAAACATGGGCAAACACTGCAACTTTTGGAACGGCGGAGAGCTCGACTGGTGACGATTACAAGGTGATAAATCACGACACTTCAACTAACCATCAGTTACTGAATGAAAAGGTGATGATCAATGGCATTTGATTTGACATCCTACAGAATCTTGGGTACTATGACATTCAAGCACAGGACGTGGCAGTGTGGCACGTTCCCAATAATAAAGTGTTGAAAGATTGGACGACTGCTGCGATCCTTCGCTATCATACAGAAAGCCACTTTCTTCGTGAGCATGGTGGAAACCTGTACCACTTATTCAAGGTAAATCACACAGTGCTGCTGGTCTTATTAACTTTATACCAATATACAGAATTCAGAACATGTTTAAATAATTTCCATAAGCTAGAGTACTTAAGTACTGAAGTAATAAAGTAGTCTCAGCAAACAGAACATTTGTAGATGTATTGCTAAAAAATTGTTGGCTTAATGCTGTGAAACAGGATATTAAAGGCTAATTGGACAAAAGCCAGAGTTAAAGTCCGATATTAAGGACATTTTCCAATCGGAAGTGATCATCCCTATGCCCCGTTCCCTTTGAAGTTTATAACTCTTGATGTGTAAACTTTAGAGGTAGTTGTGCAATTGTTTCTCAAACACACTTCGCGAACAGAGTGAAAAACAACGTCATTAATCTTGAAAAAACAAGCAAGCTGTTCTCAAATGGGGGGTGTGTCTGCTGTCAGGGCTAAAAAAATACTTTTTTTCTATGCGGTTTGGCTATTTGTCCACACGCAAACGCAGTATGAGGTGACTGAAACGGAACTGTTATAAAAGCGATAAATATACCAGGTTTTTGCGTGTTTGCAGATTTTTTTAATGAAGAAGGGAACAACTGTGTTTATTAAAATACCCGTATATGTGTGGACTAGGGCTGCGTCCGAAACCGCATACTGTATAGTAGGTACTGAATTAGATGAAGTACCTACTTACTTGGCATTAAAACAGTAGGTACTGTATAGTATGAATCCCGGTAGTATGAATGAGATTCGGACGTACTACATCCGCCATGTTGCTACATCACGTGACATACGTCGTCATCACGTCATGTCATTTCAGCGCGAAAACAACCGCATGCCTCGTCTTCTTCGTTGGATAACTCCTCTCCCGGGGCATCATGGGATAGTGAAGCGTACATCGTATGCACACTGCAAAATCTAACCGGAAGTAGTAGGTCATCCGGGGACTTTTTGCATACTGTTTTTCGATATGTATTCGGACATACTACTCGCCTCGCCTACTGCTTTTCGCGTACTATATAGTATGTAGTAGGCGGTTTCGGACGCAGCATAGGCCTCCCTAGCTTTCAAATACCGCTGCAACTTGAATGGATGCTCGTAATTGTTTTAGGGGCAGGGCCATGCTCGGTGGCTCCAGTGCATCATCAGGCCACCGTTTTAGCCCCGCCCAAACTCTGAACAGAGAAATGTTAGAAAACAGCTTAACTCCACAATTCCCCATATGACAAAAATTTTTTTTTCTGGCCAAAAATATATTTCAAAAATATGCTAAATACATTTTGTAGAAAGTAATGCTCAATTGAATATATTTTTGAATTTGGAAATATGTTTAGTTTTAACCTTCATGTTTTAAAAATATATTTCAAAATGTATTTTAAAGGCAAGCAAATACATTTCTAATTTTACATCCCATATGAAAAAAAATCTTTTTTGCCTGAATATATTTTAAATATATACTAAATAGAAGTTTATTTTATATAGTATATTTTTGAAGTTAAAAATACATTTAATTTGAACCTTTTTAAAACTGTTATTTTATTTTTTTGAATATATTTCCTTCCTAAAATATATGGAGGGCTAAATATTTTTAATGCTTTAAAATGTATTTACTTTTAAATATGTTTCAAAATATACAACAAATGTCCAAAAAATATATCAGTGAAAAATATATTTTTGTAATAAACATATTCCAAAATATATTCAGCAAATATATTTATTGGCCATTTTTGTAGGCTATATTTTGAAATATATTTACCCTTGTGCATTGTTCAAATTTACTACCTTTCTTCTTGTTAGTGGATGAAAACATACACACACAAAATACACACAAAATGATAGATGTTCAATATAAAAAGTGATTGTAAACTGGATTTTTTAAAACCTTTTTTACAGTACAGTCTTGGGCATGTCAAAGATTGGTAAAAACATTGGCTTTGAAGCATTTTTAGTTTTTGTGTAGCATCAGTTTTTACTTTTTTACCTTTAGTGGCTGTTTTTGTTTTATGTTCATAAATCTAATGCAGAGAAGATTTTTACAGAATATCTTTTTTCATGCACACACACACGCACGCACGCACACAGAACACACACACAAATATGCTTTTATTATGGAGTTATACTCCATATAACTCCATGTAGAAGCCAGAAATTAAGCTTTGTTTTTGCACAGGGCTACCAAAGGGTTAATAGTGCCACATGGTGATCAACAGTAAAAATGACAAATTTGACCTCTTAGCAAAAGGAAAAAAAACACCAACATTAAAAAATGCATGATAAAAAGGCAATCATAGCAATCAAAAAATGTGGTTATAATGGAAGTCAATGGGGCGAAAACAGCCACTTACAATAAATGAGGGAGAAAAAATAAAAACTGATGCTACACAAAAACTAAAAATGATTCTAAGCCAATGTTTTTACCAATCTTTGACATGTCCAAGACTGTGAAAAAGGTAAACAAAAATCAAGTTTACAATCACTTTTTATATCGAAAATCGGCCATTTTGTGTGTGTTCTTTTCCCAAATCAGTGACACCACTTATGAACTGTTGTAATATACTATAAAATATATTTTTTGCCGTATTGGGTCAGCACCACATACCTTGTCATCAGTGTTGGGGGTAACAAGTTACAAAGTAACGGATTACAGTAACTATATTACTTTTTTGGGTAACGAAGTAAAGTAACGCATTACACTAATAATATTGGTAACTACACTACTTTACTAGACTATAGGAACGCGCTTTCCTGCGTTACCCAAGCAGTGTTTGCCTGGGTGTAAAGTTCTGTCTGTTTAAGTGGTGCGTGCATGCGTGTCCCTGTACGTGTGCCGTTGCCATAGAGATTGATTTGACGTAGCTGCTGGTGCAAATGGGAGCGGGAAATAAAGACGGAGGGTTTCAGCCACTGGGGCGATATTCACATTACTTTCAGCGTATTGCTCGAAAGTACAAAAATATTCGTGTGAAATGCACACTATGCCCACAGCCCACACGACAAGTGTCTTTCAACTGCTGACAACGCGATGAGCAACCTGTCTGAGCATTTGTTTGTAAGCCCAGCATGGCAATACAACACTTGTGGCGAAAGATCCTGCTTAATTTACCGGTCAGGGATCGAGAGGTCCGAAGACGGAATTAGGTAAGTTAATGAACCTCAATCGAGTCAGACCCAGAGCATAATTCTTTTAAAGAAAATTATTTGAACGTAACCCGAACAGCAATGTCGCGTGCGCCCAATTTATAGAAAAAAGCCAGGAGTCAGGACCGCTGTTTTCTTCATAATCTTACTTCCAAATCTAATCCTATAAACTTTTCGGTGTTTGATGAATCGCTGTTACCGCCCTGCCAGACTGTCTTAAATAGAGAAATAAGTTAATTCCTTGATTTGCGTTGTTGATTCATTTATAAATAATTCCCCCAAGGGTTTAGTTTATGCGCAAAAAGCATTAAAATGAATAGAACGTGATGGTTACGTCTTTCTTTGGTGAAAAAATAATAAAATAAATAAGCCTATATTAAATGTGTTTCACTTAAATAATTAGCAAATTAACAAAACGAATTCAAAACTAGCCTATAGCCTATATGAGTTTATTTTTTGTGTTACGTGCTCCCAAACCGATGCAGCAAAAAACACTTTTTACCTATTTAAAATAGCACAATGTTTTGTTATTATTGCGAGTGTTACTTTACATAAATACATGTACACATTACAGTTTTGAATGTTGTTTTACTTTTATTTGTATGACCATAATTTAAGGTAATTTAAGGTAATGCAAAATGCAAGCTCCTCACGCGTTTCATGCCATCACCCGCGTGGGTTTACACAGGGCAGCGAGAAAGAGACATTGAACTTTAAACATTTAACATTCTACTTGAGTTTTTTTGGACATCCCTTTGGAATCACTGCAATCATATCATCAATTTATAAGGTAATAATAAATATAAGCGCAGCGCTTATGAGTGTTCAAACACTGCTGTCCGCTCAGCTGTCAATCTGCCGACCCTCACAAAGTTTCACATTAAATGATTATAAATGTGAACAGTCATGGTCCTGTGCTTATTTCTGTCAATGTTCTGCATGAAGATCTTTAAAGGTTTCTACTTGCATCACGATTTGCGGTGCGGCCGGTCGCAAACTTTATGTAAAACGGTATGAAATAAATTGATGCTGATGTCGGATAACGGGTCAACTGTTATTTTAATCGCGCGGATGCGGGTTATCAAACAGGACTGTGCATGACTTGTATAAGGAAAATGGAATGACAACATGAAAATTATAAAATAGCCTAACTTGCGGTGTTAAAGGGACAGTTCACCCAAAAAAAAATTCTGTCATCATTAACTCTCCCTCATTTTGTTACAAACCTGTATACATTTCTTTGTTCTGATAAACACGAAGCAACATATTTTGAGAAATGTTAATAACCAAACCAAGCATGAGCCCCATTCACTTCTATAGTAGGAAAAAATAATACTATTGAAGTGAATGGGGCTCATGAATGGTTTGGTTACAAACGTTCCTCAAAATATTTTCATTCATGTTCACCAGAACAAAGACATTTATACAGGTTTGTAACAACATGAGAGTGAGTAAATTATACAGAATTTTAATTTTTGGGCGAACTATAAATCCGATGTGGTCAAAAATTATGGTGCACCTAACTTTTGTGCTGGTGCACCTAAGAAAAGTGCACCAGTGCAAAAAGTTATTGTAGAGCCCTGGCCGGTCATTTAAAGTAGTCACTCATCATCAGCCGACCCCGCCTAAACCATGTCCTTGTATCTATGTGGTAAATTAAGAAAAAGGAAAGTAAAGTAATAAGTAGTGAAGTTACTTTTCAAATGCAGTAACTAGTAAAGTAATCTCATTACAATTTAAAGAAGTAACTAGTAACTAGTAACTAATTACATTTTTTGAGTAACTACCCCAACACTGCTTGTCATGTGTTTCAGCAATACATTTGTTTAGAAGCAATTCTCTCTAGTGACTTTACACTGACAAAACAAGCTGCAAAAAACAAACAAATGTGTATAAAATGGACTGACATATATAAAATCAGCAAACCTTTGCTAAATATACTACTAGTCAACATTTTAAGTGGATCAAAACCTTTCATAAAAGTTGTCTTAAAATATTGAACAATACGTGTTCTTGCCTTATAGGACAACTTTGAATGTTGACTAGTGTATAAAGATAATATCTCACATAGACACTAACATTTCTAAATTCTGTTCCTGTTTGGACAGAAATATCCTCTGAAGTTTGCAGCAGGTGAATGTAAGGCTGACATGGGACCCAGCAGTCCAGTAGTATATGATACTGGAGACAAAGATTCAACTACAGCCCTGTATGGATCATCTTTAAAGGGTATAAAACACCTACAAATATTCTGAGAATCAAGTATAGCATATAATAATGCTTTTTATTGGATTTAAATTGTGATGTTTTTCATCTTAGATGAGTTTGAGTCTGGTTTCGTCACCTTCAGAGCATTTAACACGGATAAATCAGCCTTAGCCATGTGCTCTGGAGTTAAACCAACTGGATGCAACACTCAACATGTAAGTAAAGCTTTCCTCCTTGTTTAAATGAATCAATATCACAAGCATAGTAGTGTTGGTTAAGTTGTCAATCTGATACAATTTTGTTTTTTTCAGTATTGCATTGGTGGTGGAGGATTTTTTCAGGAGCGTTTCCATTGTGGAGACTTCACGGCTCTTGACTGGAGCGCCGACGAGACCAAAAGTGCATCTAAAGAAATGATTGAATCAACGGTTATGCTATTCTATCGATAAAAGTATCAACAGATCATTCATTAAGTTTCAAACTGCTGTGAAAGCATGCGTAACAATGTATTAAATAGAAATTGGGAAGGCTAAAGCCTTGCTTTGAAGTAAACTTTTGGTAAATAAAAAAACAGAACTGCAATAAAAATAGTTTACTTATTACTTTAATTTCTATATTTTCATTATTTACTCCCATGCCGATCTTTAAATGGTTTTGCCACCAAAAGGGGTAACCTAGAAAAGCGCTTGATGAATAAGACCAACAACAACAGTAATTTAGTTGGTTAGACTTTATCTATGGAATTGCAAGACTCCAACAAATATTTGGAGATATGACTGCATTCATAAACACCAGAGATCCTCCAAAATAAAATCCTTTATTACAAACACCACACATTCTTCTCCACATTGTTCAGAAAATAAAAAGGTCCCCCGTCCCAAAAATGCCAAATGATACACCGACCTGACACGTCACGACCTTTACATTCACAAAAGCACTTAAAACATATCACAGGTGCATTCTAAAAAAAAAAGTTAACAATCACAGGCAAAGTCAAGAAATGTTGCTGGTCAACTGGAGGAAGGAAAAAAACAAGATAAAACAAAAGATTTACAACTTAACGCATCTTATATTTTTACATTTCCGAATGGTTAAAATCATATCTGGATGCCACTGCGTAATAACTAACATCTGGTCTTCACATGCTATGCTTCAGACAGCAGTTTAGGGAAAGTTCACAGATTTCAAGAACCGATAAGGAATACAACTTAAAGAAACATAGAAATACACTATTCTGCACAAAGTCTAAAGACACTGCCATTTAAAGTCCAAGGTGGTCTGATGGTGATCAAAGCCTAAGATTGGGAACTCTACAATGAAAAGCGGAATAATAAGGGCAGAGCACACAAATATGGTCTGTTTATCTGTACTGGTAGTTCATATTGGGATCTCCTCGACCGTATCCAACTGGTCCACTGTTGTAAGAAGTGTTACCACCAAAATTCTGGTTTTGGTTGGCTCCACCCTGTTGTTGCTGTTGCTGCGGTGCGTTGTAGTTTGCTTGGTTGTTGTAACCTGCGGGATAAGAAATGATACTTTATATTATAAAATTAAACCGAACAAATTTGTAAAAGCGCACAATCCTGTGATTGTTTTTCCTCACCTTCATAGCCGTAGTCCTGCCCTCCGGTCACCTGGGACGGATAAGCCGTGCTGTAGTTGAAGTTTCCACCTCCGCCTTGTGGTTGGCCGAAGTTTTTCTTGGCCGGTACGAAGCCCTGGTTGTACTGACCGAAGCCTGAACCCTGACCTGCTCCGGTCCCTTGAGGCTTTGTGTTTTGGAGCATAGGTGGCTTTTTGGGAGTTACTTTTGGTGCTGGAGCAGGGGCTGTGTAGCCTCCTTCATTTTGGTAATATGAACCGAAGCCGGGAGGTCCTGATGATCCTCCGGTAGTGTTTGCGACTGGTCCGGTAGGTCCAGGACCCGAGGCCACCGAACCACCGTTTGATCCCTCGTTATTGTAGAAATCTGTAAAGGGACCAAACAATAAAATCACTCGGATTGATCAAAGATTTACAATAACCAATAATTATAAATTACAATAATTGATACTTCACATAAGGATTTGACATACATTTTCAGACGGTTTTGAGTTTTTAATGGCTTTTCTTTCAGTAAGAGCCTAAAAACATTTTTGCTGTACATTGCATCTTGGTACAAAATAAACATCCATACATGGTGATGGAAAAAAAATGAAACCAAAATGTACTTTTATAGGTTGCACAGTCATAATGTCAAATTAATTTGTGCATACTTTTTACATTTATTGAACCAAAAACCTAAAAACATTTACAGCTTTTTGTTATCCATGATAAATTAGGTTGTTTCCAACCTGACTTCAATCTTTTGAACATTCAAACATAATAAATATTAGTGATGCACCGATGTATCGGCCACCGATATTTATCGGCCGATTTTTGATGAATTTGAAACCATCGGCATATCGGCAATAGCACGAGAAAGGCCGATACCGATTGATTATTAATTAACTGCATAAAGAAATCCATTATATGTAAAAAATTAGTTAATGTTGTTAATAAAATAAATGCTGAATAGCAAAAACCACCTTTGAAGGTTGTCATGCTGTCTTATTATATTTGTTTTAGCTTAATTTGTGCCTCTCTTATCATGTTGGTCAGTTGAATGTTAATTAGATCCAATCCATGTTCAGTAAAAATAATTTGATGCAGAAATAAACTAGCTAATAGACCAACTGTATAGTATTGTATACAAGTGTTTAATATCGGTATCGGCCAGAAGTTGTCTGTTTAAATCGGTATCGGCCCAAAAAAATCCTATCGGTGCATCCCTAATAAATATCCAGTATTGTTTAAAAGTCACGTTACAATAACGCCATTAGCCAATTATAATTGTTCATAAAATTTTATTTTATGGTTCCAGATTTTATATAACTGGAATAAAATGATTCCAATTGGATTAAAAAAAGTTGTTACTACTGGTTAGTTTGAATGCAACTTTAGCAAATTAATATTCACAGCAAAAAGTCATCACAAAACACACACACGCACACAAATTTGCATGCAATATCATGCGCTTCTCGTCAGTGAAGCCAGTTCCTTTATTAGTAATAGACGGTTTCATCGGACGCACGTGATGCACGTCTGGATCCGAACTTTACTTCCGGTTATTTTTTTTTAATGGTCTGACTAGTTGCTAAACTGATCTCTTGAACAAATGCCTCATTGAAAATAACACGTTTTGGTGTCCTATATAATCTATGTGTTGTTGTTTTTGCTTGTTATATAAATAAACTATATGTTTAAAGTACTTTTTTGTTATTAGCCGCTTGTTTATTTTGTTACTGCTGAAACCGTCTATATAAAACACCATCAGCTGCTTTCAGATGGAGCGGCATTTACTACACAAAGCCATAGTTCACTGACAAGCTGGGCCATATCATATGCGTATCGCAGGCGATATATCCGCAATAATAAGTGCAAAATAGCCCTGATTGTAAGTGAACTACGGCTTTGTGTAGTAAATGCCGCTCCATCTGAAAGCAATTTACAATTAATTAAGAAACCGACTGACGAGATGCGCAATGACAATCACATGGAAATTATCGCCCATCCCCAACACACACACGCACGCGCACACGACCTCAAACCTTCGAGATTTATCATCGAGATTTATTAAATGTTTTGTTTGTCTTGCAGGTAAAAAAATTTACACAGATTTTATTATGAAGCAACTAAATACCAAGCAAACTATAAAACAATAAAAATGCTGCAAATAGATGCTTTGTTTGTTCACTGGTTCACAATGCATGTTTTAAAAAAATCTGCATCTACCCCTTTCCATAACCCGTTAAGAAACCCATTCTTTACAGTCAATGGTATTCACCACAATACAAAAGATTTATTTGTCATTTAAAAAATTAAAAAAACGACACGACATGACAATGCACAGAAGAGACTAATTGAAATGTAATTACTACTGACATAATTTCAGAAAAGTACAACAAAACCGGAGGCAAAAATGGCTCATACAGTGACTTCAAGTGAAAACTGAAAATTCAATCACAGCACGAAAAACAGGTCAACGACCAATCACGTCTTTTTCTGGTTTCCACAGCAGCCAAATGCAGCATAGTCCCATTTGCATCCACAGTGTTAAGGTGATCGTCGGGGAGTTTTTTTTTTAAAGGTGAGATCGTGGGAAATACTTCACAAGTACAATTCATAATGCGGGTAAACCAAGTCTCTAGTTTTCATTTATTTTGCATGCTTATTGAAAAGACTCGTCGGATTGTGTCGCAAATTCGTTGTTGCCATAGGAGTCTGAGACAAAGTCACCTATAGGATGAAACAGAGCAGAGAAGCACAGAATTAGATCTCTTCTGTGTTATTGATTTGGCATGCCATGACCAAAGTCGATGGACATGAGTCAATAATTTCAATCAGTTATTAAGCTGAATCAATTTGTTTTTTGTTTGCTTTTTTTTAGATTTCTCTGCTCCGGTCACCCTAAAGAAGGTCTTTCCTCAGAAAATGGCATTGGCATGTGGGAAAGGTTTCTCGTTTTTCGCCGAGGAAAGTTTGCGTCCCATGGCTCAACAAAGCAGAGAAATCAAATGGATGGCGGACAGAGCACAGACGTAGATCTATGTTCATTGAATGTCGAAATGTCCAGTAAAAAGATCCAGAACCAGTTTAACTAAAATCAGGAGTAAATTCAGACTTTCAAAGCAAGATGATATTCTGATGTCAAAGGCAACAAAGACCAAAAAGAGAACTCTGAAAAAACATTCTGGATATTAAAAGCCATAATGGCGATTCTTGCTATGAATAAACTAAATGACATCATCGCCTCCAACTAAAATACGAAAAAATACTCACTGTAGCCAGTGTTAGCATTGCTCCCATAGCCATATGATCCATATCCACCTAAGTAAAAAAAATAATAATAATAATTAAAAACATTTTCAACTAGTCTTTTTTCCTCTAATGAAAGATTTAGAAAAAAAGAACAAAAGAAAGAAAGACAGAACGAACAAACAAAAGAAAGGATATAAAGAACGAAAACAGGGAAGGAAAGAAAGATAAAAAAGAACATAAGAAGAAACAAAAGAAAACAAACAAACAAACAAAACAAAATTGAAAGAACTAAATAAAGAAAAAAATTTAAGACAGAAATAACAAAAGACAAAAAGAACAAAAAGATAGAAGGAAAGAAAAACAGAACGAAATAAGAAAAAAGAAAAACAGAACAAAAGAAAAAACAAAAGGTAGAAAGAACAAAGAAATAATTTATGAAAGACAGAAAGAAAGAAAAATTAAAGAAACAAAACACAGAACGAACGAAGGTTTAAACGAAGGAACGAAAGACAAAAGGAACAAAAAAGAAAATCAGAAAGAATGAAAGATAAAAGGAATGGAAAATAGAACAAACAAAAGACAGAATTTTTTTTTAAAACAGAATGAACAAAAGACGTAAGGAACGACAAAAGGAGCAAGAAAGAAATAACGTAAGACAAAATGAACGAAAAAAGAATGAACAAAAGACAGAAAGAATTAAAAATAGAAGGAACAAAACACATACTGAATGAATGAATGAATGAATGAAGGAAGGAAGGAAAAGACGACAGAAATAACGGAAGACAAAAGGAACAAAAGACGGAAGGAACGAAATAGAAAAACAGAAAGAATGAAAGATAAAAGGAATGTAAAATAGAACACACAAAAGATAGAAAGAACAAAAAATAAAACAGAATGAACAAAACAGAAGGAAAGAAAAGATGAAATAACGAAAGACAAAAGGAACGAAAGAAAGAAACAAAAACCCGAAAGAATGAAAGATATAAGTAATGGAAAATAGAAAGAACAAAAGACAGAAAAATTTTAAACAGAATGAACAAAAGACGGAAGGAACAGAAAAAGGAGCAAGAAAGAACAAAAAGACAAAACGAATGAAAAAAGAACGAATGAAAAATAATGAACAGAAAAAGGAATGAAAACCAGAAAGAATGAAAGATAAAAAGGAATGGAAAATAGAACGAACAAAAGATAGAAAGAACAAGACAAACAATTTTAAAACAGAATGAACAGAAGGAACGAATAAAGGAGCAAAACAGAAAAAGGATGAAAACCAAAAGACAAAAGGAATGAAGAAAAGAAAGAAAGAATAAAAGAAATAGAAAATAGAACGAACAAAAGAAAGGAAAAACACACAGATGAAAGAATTAAAGAACAAACAAACAACAGTTAAAACAACAAAAGCAAGAAAGAAGACAGACAGAATGAATGAAAGATTGAAAAAAAACTGAAAGAACAAAAAAGACAAAAACCTAAAATAAATAATAAGAAATTAAATAAAAGTAGAAAGAAAAACAGCAAAAAGACACAAAGAACAAAAAGATAAAGAATAGATTTTTTTTATCATAAAGATTACCTTGATTAAATCCTCCACCGTTGTTAAATCCTCTACCCCGCCCCCTTCCACGCCCTCTTCCTCTGCCCCTAGGATTGGCTGCCAGGTCACCAGGAGGCCCACTCATCATAAATCCAGTGGGATGCTAAAGAAAAAAAGCAAATCAGCCAATCAGAGATAACATTCTCTCTTTCCAGCAAATGCTAATTAACAAGAAATCTGATGAAAGGAGTCGTACCATTGAAGCCATTTTCTTTTTCTTGTTTGCGTCCGCATTTGAGCCTTCTGGGAAGAGCTTCTCCAGGGCTGCCAATGCCGCATAAGCCTTTGCCACCTTTTTATTAGAACCGGTACCCTGAAACTTCTCTCCATCGATCTCCACCTACAGAGGGCAAATATAAGAAACATCATGATACACAAAGCAGAAGTATTTTAGTTCACTAGTGGAGATCACTAGTATTTGCCCAGTATAAATAAGGTTACGTATGTTACCTCCATGACGAAGCGCTTGTCATGGCTTCCGCCCGTTTCAGAGATGAGCTCGTACTTCAGTCCCCTGCGTTTCTCATTTAGCTCCATCACCGGATTCTTCCCATGTTTGGTGAGGATAGGGCCCTGCGCTCGAGAGTTCTGATAGACCACCAGAAACCAGATTTCAGATTCGAACAAGCCACTTTTTACACTTCATATTATGCTGTCAGATGAACTTCAATACCTCGTCATTAATGTTGTCCGTGTTGGTGGATGCTAGCTCTGGCTCCATTTGTGCCACTGGTGGTAGCATGGTCTCCTGTGGGGTCACCAGTGGCTCTTCTTGTTTCACTGTTGTTTCGGCAACAACTCCGGTAGGCAGACCCATATCTTGCAAGACCTAGAGGATCACATTTAAGATGGATTTAGTTTTTGGCATGGTAAATCTTTTCTATCTTTTAACATATCAAGGTCTCTTACTTTGACAGCCACATGTAGCTTCGCTGCACGTTTGGAGGGACCTGAAGCTTCAAAGGTCTTTCCATCCACCTCCACAGCCATGGTGAAAACCGGCACGTGAACCGGACCGGTCTGAGAGATGAGTTTATACTGGAGCCCTGGCTTCAGCTGGTTCAGTCGCATCAGAGCATTCATTGCCTGCGAAGGTTCAGCCTTATCGTCCGTAGCTATGGGGTGGAAACAAAGTTTATGATCTGCACAGACACAAACAGTTGTACTTTGTTATGTGCTAAATAAAAAGTAATATTTACATTTCTTCTGCAACTTCTTTTTCTTCTTATTTGGATTCTTCTCGTCCGTTGTCTCCTCCTCTATAGGGCGTTTCAGTGGGGGTACGTAGTTCGCGCTGGGTGGGATCTGAACTGTAGCGATAGATGACAGAAATTGAGTATTTTTCTCACTTAGGTCAAGCAAGCAGTTCAATTTCATTAATTCTCAGTTGCTTTAAGTATATAGTTCTCAAACTATTCTTCAAAAAGTACAGTATGCGTAAAGAAACATACTAACAAAAGTGTGAGATATTAAAAAGATGCGTTTTGTGGAGTAAAGGACCACAGTTTTACCCGTGTAGTCTATAATAGTTTCACTTCTTGGTTTTCTGGGCATCTTCGAGGGGAGCGGGTCCATACCAAGAACTTTGTGCAGCTGTCCAAAAGCAGAAAGCCTCAAGGCATGCTGTCAATCAAAAAGATGACTTTCTCATTAAAAATCCCAAACAATTAAACATAGATAAGTATCAAATATACAGCGAATTCGGGTTATACCTGAGCACTTTGTGTAATGTCCTCTCGTTGTTGGGTGTTCATGTGACTAATGGCATCAGTTGGTTCCTTTTCACATGGGTCACAGATGCCTGGACCACCTAAGAGCACACACACACACATTTTAACAGGTCAGAAATAGCTTTTATAAATTTCAAGGCAATTGATAAAGTTGCCTCTGCAGTATAATTACATTTTTGGAAAGGTCTACATTTAAATGAGTCATCTACTCATATATTTTGGAGTAAATTAGTAAAAATGATTTTATTTTACAGCAAACTTTGTGCTCCGCTACTTAAATATAAAAAAAATTGTTTAATGATGCAGTTTTGTACATCTAACTAAACACTGTGCTATTTTGACACAATTCATTTAATTCAATTCAATTTATAACTTTTTGGGAAATACAATATTGGCAACAGCATTTGTTACATATGTAAGCCTGATGAATCAACATTTTCCACCACTAAAGGTCACCATGCAAAATAAAGGCGCAGCTTGATGACAAAAATTTAAAAATCTTAAAAAGCAAAAAATTTGGCCGGTCAGTCTGCACATCGCTGCATGTAGTGGGACACATTTAACATGGTTTAAACCAATAACATTACTAAAAGGCGACCCTATGAACAATGGCATAACGTTGTCAGGACTCCAGACGCATTTTGCCACCAAAATTTGAGTGTGTGCCACTGAATTTTACATCCAGTCGCACATGTGCGACCAGTAAATTTGACCTTTTTTTCTGATGTGACACTGAATTTAAAACCGCACATTGTACTTTCTGCATCTATCATCAAAATATTTATTAGTAATACAGTGTATTACTTGGTAGAAATGTGAATATTTGGTTAGCATGTTGATTTACGGTATGTGCCCCTAAAATTTTCAGTTGGGGGCCACTGTGCTCCTAGTTAAAAAAGTTAGTCTGGAGCCCTGTGGGTAAACCAGTGAACTATCTGGATTCAATCAATCATTAAAAACCATTTGGGATAATGCGAGAAGACTTAATATATAAACCTGTGCTAGTAATTTTTGGATTTTTAATGCAGAAATCTTACACAGCGTGCCTTTACACCCATTAACGGGTGCTGTACTATGAGCAGGACACCCGCTTACTTCAATATTTTACATGTAAATTTTAATCTATAACGACAAACTAATATATATATATATATATATATATATATATATATATATATATATATATATATATATATATATATATATATATATATATATATATATATATATATATATATATATATATATATATATATATATATATATATATATATATATATATATATAGCTGAAAAGGTTTAAGAATGCAGTTTTCATATTTCAAAACCTTTTAGCAGTAATAATAATGCAGTGATAGTAATTTATTAATTTGTGACAAGAGTATGCAGCAAATCGTTGACACCTAGTGGCTGTTGTTGGTAAAACCACTAAAAGTGTAACACACCCCACTTGTGGTGATAATTTTATGTATAAAATATATACTTTATTGCATTATTTTATTCATTATAAAAAAAATATATATAACAATTTTTGATTTCATTTTTCACCTCCAGACAGTTGAAAAACTTTAGGTGTCATATTTGAAAACAAGATTAAGATTAGGCTTCTAGACCAAAAAAATGCCAGTTATATTAATTTGAAGGTGTTCATCATCTTATCACCACCCCTCCCCTCTCCACTCAAAAAGAGCTGTGCCAGTTAAGGGGCTTTAGGGGGCGTGCACACCAAGGCTTTTACGCCCGCGGCCGGCGCATGTTTTCAATTGTCAATTACCAATGGAAGCTCTCAGTTTTTCAAATAAGCCAGCAGCTAGCATTTTTTCTGCGCTGAAAGCCGGCGCTCTGTGTTTTTCCACGCTCAGCTCTGAGTGCCGAGAGTTGAAAGACTCAACTTTGGGTGAAAAGCTCCACTCGTCAATGTCAGTTCTCACACGCCCGTCCAACCACAGTGGAGGAGGGGCGGGACAAGTATCAACCAACTGGCTCACACCTTTAGTATCACATCTACCAAAGCACTCAGCTGGCATCCTCCAGGCATTTTTAGGCATTTCAGACGCTTTGGTGTGTCAAGCCCCTAAGGAGGCAAGAGCAGTGAACACTGACCTTCCAAGAGGATTCCAGATCCAAGACACTCTAGAACTCTGCGGAGGGCTTCTCCCGCTCCCATTGGTCGGTTCCCGGTGCCAATCGCTTTCTCGCACAGCAGTTCTAATGGCTTCAAGAAATAAGAGGCATTAAAATGAATGTTTTTCTACCTGCTGAACATAATCACAGGATTAGAAATACCAGAACAAGATGACACGAAAGGCTTTTGGGACTCACCCATCCAGTAAGAGGGGCCCAGGTGGAAACACGAGCGCACAAATCCCTAAAGATGCGGATGACGATCACACAGGATCGGAGTCCATTAGCCCTGGCCTAGAAACACAAGCAGGAAGGATAGACCCACCAGTTTATTTCATAGACTCACAATGAGGCACAACAACACTAAAACAAAGTACGAAAAAACAAAATGGTGCAGATACAGAATAACGTGTGTGGCTAAGCATTAGCAATGTGATGAAGGTGGTTAAGATGTACAAAATACATACTGCTCTATTTAGCACCTTTGTATATGACAGATATTATTTCATAAAGTACATAAAAAACATCAAGATTAAAAAAAATTACAAACTCAGCTTATTTTTTTGATTTCTGATAAAACACTGAATATCAGAATTGTGAGTTGATAAAAGCTAGATTATTCTAAAAGATAAAAAATAAAGAAGCTATTGTCTTTGATCTGGAAGCTGCAGCTGTATTTATAAAATATGCATTGCAGAGGATTAATGAAATCCTGAATGGCAGAAAAGGTGCAATATTTCTTTTTGCCACAAAAAAGCTGTATAAAAAAAAATCTAAACCAAACGTAACTAGCAAGAGCACCAGCAATAACACAAACTTCAAATAAAAATCAAATTTTGAGTTCAAAACAAGTTAAACTATTCATAAACAAAAATTCGGGCATAACATTAAAAGTTATGGTGCAAATAGCAAAGTTGGGGTTTAAATTGGACATCTCGTCAAAATGCAATATTAATTCTATTAGGCATCAATACAACGTAGGCCGATACCTCATAATAAATTATGTTATACAATTTCGATTCACTTTTTATCATATTTAAACAAAGTATATTTGTGTTTTTATGCATTTGCAAGGGTCCGTGTACAGTACCCGCGCCAGTATTTTTCAGAAGACGAAAACATGCGCTTTCGCAAAAAGGTGGATACAGTGAACATAAGGTGCGTAAAAATAAAGGTACCTCATATCGATATTTTACGTGTGGCATCATATAATTTCAGTTTTAAAATATATTTTAATATAGTTCAGATTAATTTTACAAACGTTATAGTTTATCTAAACTTTCACGGTATAATCATATCACGCACTTGAGCAAGTTATCACATTTCCCTTCAATCTGTGTTATGAGACCGTCCAATTTAGTTTTTATTTTACCATACTAGTGACATGTAACATTAAAGTATCATGGCTGTTTTAAAACACTATTTTAATATTAGGGCTAGGACAACGCGTCGACGTCATCGATGCTGACGACGCAAAAAATACGTTGACGCAAAATATTAACATCACACCACAAATTCTGATAATAAACTTGTAATGAACCCAAAACGTTCCTCTTTATACTGTCAGATAATTTTCGTAATGATTACAAGGCTTGCAATAATAACAAAAACGCAAGACCAGCAAAAGATAAGTCTCATTAGGGCTGCACAATAAATCGCATGCGATTGTCATGCTCATCTTGTTTGTAAAGCCGGTTCCTTGAATAGCAGTAAATCGCCATCACCTGCTTTCAAATGGAGCGGCATTTACTACACAAAGCTGTAGTTCACCGACAAGCCATTCATAATCGCAGATGAATCGCCTGCGATTATGAATAGGATATTGCCTAGCTTTCCAGGAAACTACGTTTTTGTGTAGTAAATGCCACTCCATCTGAAAGCAGCTAGTGGCGATGTCCTACTAATCAAGGAAGTGGCTTTACTGACAAGACGCGCATGGCAATCGCATGCGATTTATCGTGCAGCCCTAGTTGTCATGTGTGTCAAATAATACGACAAAGTAGAAATATTGCACCCAATATATTGATTCTGCACTTAAGATTGTAAAATTAAGAGGCAGGTAGTATCTGCACTCCAAATGTGACAGTCTGAATAAAATACTAGCATGTCCCAGTTTCTCAAAAACAAAACTGTCTTGCAATGTAATACACAAATAATAACTGTTAAGCTTATCAGGGAGAAGTAAGACAATTTAAACCATTCAGCAAGAATATAACGCGTTACCATAGGCCAATACACTCCCACAAATAAATTAATATACGAAAACACTGAAAAATCCACACAAAACTGAAAAGATAAAGCATGAAATAATGTTAACACGAAAACTGAACAAAAACGAAAACTCAACTACTAGAAGACAAATAAAGACAAGATGCAAACCTGGAACCACTTGGCGTGGCGGAGAGACGCCAATGCAGCCAGGCATTTCTGCCTGTCCAGAACATCCGGGGGATCGTTGACTGATAGCGTTTCTATTGGCAGGTGGAATAAGAAGACAATGTACAGTTTGACCAAGGGGGTTTTTCTGTCTCTCGGCCAGGGGGAGAGGAGGCAGATAACCCCTACCAAAGGCAGTGTGGAGGGGAGAGGAGGAAGAACTACCCCATGGTAAATAAACCGACATATATAAAAACAACCATCTGGGACCGGGTGAACAGATTTAAAAACCGGGTGAAGATCTTTATTTCCCTTTAAGATGCATGCAGGTGTATATATTTACAAGGAACTGATACATATTAAGAGGAGGGTTTGAGAATTTTTATGTGCCCTAAAATTATTAAGATCCGGATGCTTTTATGCGTAATAGGGAAACCCCTCCTCCTCGCCCCCGCTTTGTTCTGGGTGCACTGCCTTGCCCCTTCCGAGACAGAGAGTGTCCAGTTGGTCAAAGGTCCAGCGTCCCTAAAATTGACAAACTAGAAGGCTTGACAGAGAGAATCAGATTTTGAACCACAGGCAGCAGTAGTTAGATACACAAAAGGTATTATCCAAACAAGTCCACACTGCAGCAAAACTGATGGCTTGTGATGTCCTGAGGCAGGTGTCATTAACCGTGGGGTCACAGATAGGGCTAGGCTTCAGTTCAGCCTCACCTCTATATTTATTTCTTTATGTTTGCTGTCCGGTCAAGAAAAATGTGTGTCTGATTTAAAGTCAACATGAAAATCCATTTAGGACCCATTATAGTGTTTGTTGATGGAAAGAGTCAAAATAGCCATTACCAAAAGGTTAACATTTGGTTACCAAAGGTGGCATCATCAGAAATGTGATGTGGTAATGTCAGATGTAAAGCAAGTTATAACATTTAGGCCAGGTTTTACAGACAAGGCTTAGCTAAAACGAGGTCTAGGCCTGGTTAGTTAAATTATGGCGTTTAAGCATATTTTTTAAAAACATGCCTTAGAAAAATGTTACTGGTGTGCATCTTAAGACAAATCAATACCCTGGCATATTTTAAGATCTGTATGTGCAAGTTTTAAAGGGGACATTTCAATATGTGAAATAAATCTTTGGTGTCCCCAGAGTACATACGCATTAAATTTTTGCTTAAAAAAAGACACTTTGTAGCTGTTTTTGAGGCACGTCCTTTTAAATACAAATGTGCTGATCTCTGCACTGGTTGGATAGTGCAGATTATGGGGGGTATTACCCCCTTCTGACATCACACATTTCAATGACCTATTTTTTCACATACTTGCAGAGAATGGTTTACCAAAACTAAGTTACTGGGTTGATCTTTTTCACGTTTTCTAGGTTGATAGAAGCACTGGGGACCCAATTATAGCACTTAAATATGAAAGCCAGATTTTCATGATATGTCCCCTTTAAGATCCGTACATGCGTTTGAGTCTAGGACTAGCCTTAAGCCTTGTCTGTGAAACCGGGGGTTAAAGATGTAATAAGGCCAGGAATAAGCAAAAGATCAATTTTAATTTCATGTTGACTTTAAAACTCACCCTCTATACTATAAACTTTAACTGTGATCCACTAAATTACTATTATTAAGCACTCTGCATACAGTGTCTGTACATAGACTTTACATCGTGTCCAAATGTCTAGCATTATCTATAACCCCTATGGCCCGCTTTAAGCCGTTTAAAGGCACAGGCAACAAGTTCTGGCGACTCTAAGAACCAGAGCTCAGTAATGTTTTTGCTTCTCATTTTTGCTGCAATGCAAACTGTTCCAATCCTTCAATATATGCACACATGCAAACAACAAGGTTTGTGATTTTTGTTTCCTAATTCTCAGTAAGCCTTCATGAAACTTTTTTAAAAAATACTTTAAAGGGTAAGGGCCATGTTCCTCTGCTTCTCATTCCCATTTTTTTTTTACTGTATATTGGGCCATCAAAACTAAACATCACACTTTAGGTGGCATTAAACATAGCAAACTGTGTTACATGGCTATTTTGTACACAACATCCCCAAGCTCCATTGAAGGCCCAATAAACAATATCCCTGCCCGAGTCCGTCCCATCTGCCCTTCCTGTCTGTGGGGTGAGGGTGGTTATAGGTGGCGTAAGATGTGCAGGATCAAACTCTACCTCCAGCTGCTTGCTTCTCCACCTCCTCCCGCACGAGAGGTGACGTCAGGTGAATGGTCAAAGTCAAAGGTCGCTCTTTGGAGTTTTTGATGACAATGGTGGCCTCGCGGACAAAAGGCTTGACTTCATATTTCTCTTCGGTGATGACCTACATGAGAGATATTTTACAAGATGGGTAATATATTATAGTATACTACACTACTGCACTACAGAATTGTGCTCCATAGGAGATGCACCAAAATATAATCATTGCAATAATACCGCAAGAACTACTAAACTGGATCTGTAGGAACTAAAAAAGGACTTTGTTAAACAGGATGCATCATGTTGATGTACCTTAAGTTGCTCGGCTAGATTCTCTGCAACCTTCTTCAGTAAGGTGATGGTGGGTTTGTCTTTGCACAACAGCACAAGCTCCAGGTCCAGATCTCCCTTCAGCAGAAGACCTTTAGCGACCAGCCCAACGCGCATTACTCCGCGCAGAGACCGTGTGAGCTGGTCCCCAGGCTTGGGCTCTCTGGAGGACAACGTAGAAAAGGCAAAATCAGGTTTAAAGTACACAAAATGCATAATGGGCAAAAGTCTGAATACAAGATCACTTACGTCTCTTTTTCTCCTTCCGGCTCCAAGGTGTTTGCTTTGGCGGTTCCCTTCTCTTGCTCGTCCAGCCAATCAGAGACACCCTTAAGAGCTCGTTCAGTGTGGGACACCATGTTCTGCACTCCCTCGAGCTCTTCTTGGGTGGGATAGATGGTTGAGTGCCTGGCCATGACGTGGCGATCATCATTGACAAAGATGCGCATGGAGCGGTGACGAATTGGAGGAGGCTTTACAGAAACAAAGTAATAAAAGCGTATATTTAAAATATATATAAAGCTAGATATAAATGAGACATCTGTAGTCACAATTTGCAAGTCCAAATTTACAGATCTTCTGTGGGTAAACACCTACACAGTTTAAACATAGATCTTAACATTGTGTACTTACCATAGCTGCAATAAAATGGTGCTTCAGGTTTGCAGTGTTGGTCTATCCGAGACAGAGAAATGCTGCTCCAGTTGGACTGTAATGAAATACAAATGCAAGTTATTTGGGATTTCACCTCCAAAATTCAGCTCATTCGCCTACATAGCGATAAATACTCCAAAAAATCAAGATGGAAAATGCATCAAGCAGTTTGTTTAGATGGATGATGAGATGGGTTTATTAATACAAGTGAACCTGAACTATAAAGCGCCAAAATTTTGTAAGCTTTCTGGGAGAAATGTTAAAAAAACTCTGTATGTTGCCTGTTGTTTTGGTTATATTGTGCAAGCCAATTAACGGAATTAACACGTGCGCATGATGTCACAAATATCTCAGATTCGCGTTTACATAGTTTACACAAACGACTTCGCACTTGCACTGTGAAACCCATATTCAAAAGTTTTCATTTTAATGAACCCAAAATGCCATTGTTGTGCAAACGAAGAGCGAAACCACATAAAACGTTCCCATTTACAGTTGAAATCGTTGCTGTGAAAGACAGCATAGTTCAAAGTAGGGCTGCAACTAACGACTGTTTTCATAGGCGATTATTTTGCGATTAATCGACTGATAGGATAAAAACTAAATATTTACTCACTTAGAATTTTCACTATAGTTAGAAAAAAAAGTGCCCAACTTTGCTTACGCTGTATGAAGAAACATCTATTATCAATTTTTTTCGATTAGTTGTGGCACCCCTAGTTCAAAGTGCATGAAATTAACAAACCAAAATTTTCATTAATGATGGACTGGAAACTTTATTTACTGGATTGAAATGCCATAATGCTGTATTGATTGGTACTGATAGAATAGGTTTTGTTGTACTCTTGATTCTGTTTTTTCCAGTCGCATAAGTGATAACTAGAAATTCTATCTGTTCGCTCAGGGTCACGCTCATCTCTGTATCTTGGTGGTGGGTACAAATGAAATTTATTGCATATTTTCAAGGACTTTTTGCGGAAATTACTAGTAATAGTTTTACATAACAGAGCATCTTACTTTAAGTTATTATAGTTAACCAAACAAAGACCAGATCCAGCTCGAGATGGTAAGCTGCCCTTTAAAATAAACATGTTTATGAAAACAAAGGAAATTTTTTAATTTAACATTTTATACAAGAACACAACTAAACATTCATCTCAATATTTACTTTTAAAAGATGGGGTCGTCGTTGCAAAGCAAAACCATTGTTGGACACAATTTCAAAATCAATACATCATAAACCATACAATTACGGCTAAAAATAACGAAATATGCACGCATGTATTCATTAAACAGCAAAAACAAAAGCATTATATGTTATCGTTAAGAAATACTCTGGGTCAACTCTGTATACACAACAGCTGTGCGGCCATTTTAATGCAGTCAGACAATGAGGTCGTGTTCACCCGAGAGCTGAAGCATCATGAAAGAAAGTAGTCACCAAAATTACATTCATTATCCGAAATACGCTGAAAAAAACGTTGAAATTTAACATATACACAAAAAATGTATGGAGCTTGCCTCGTTTTTAAGAACAATGAGAGACATTAAACATAAAATGGTCGTGGCCCTTCCCCCAACAAGCTAAGCTGATACATTTATTGCCATCTGAATGTGAATTTCCGTTAAACACGAGACAGTAAAAACGTTTATGTAATTCATTTAGACACACGTATTAAATTATTCTACAATTATTTCTTGGCTGCAACGATTTTTAATGAAAGTACGACGTGCTAGCATGCTAACCGTTAGCCGCCGCCTTTGCGGTAAATATTTACATATTTGCAGACTACACCAAACAGCCTAAAATAGACATTAGGAGTAAATGTAAATGTATTTATCTACAATTACTTAATACCAAGTTAAATATTGTAGATTTGATATATTTTATGATCAACTCACCAGTTCAGCGACGAAGATGCAACCAACCGCTATGCTGCCGCTGTAGACAATCAGCGTGCCCTGGGCTGGCCGTGGGATAAGATGACGCATGACACGTGATTCCAGTTGACCAATAGGATTAGTCAGTGTGCCGCCGAGGCGGCGGGGGCGTGTATATTGCGAAATCAGATGCATTTAAATAAATCGTGATTTATATGGAAGATCATTTCAAATGTCCACTGAGACTTATTAATACGTTTTGTTGTCAAGCCATTTATTTTACGATATCCTATGAATAAGTTTTCTTATTCACGTAAAAATTTAGACGTTTATATATTCTGTTTATACGAGGCCATATGATACGAGGCATAGACAGTGCAGGACACGGCTTTAGTCGATTGGGGGCGATGCAGCATAATGATAAACTAACGAAAGAAATGCATTTTTGAGTCTCATAGACATCTTCTTAATAATATGTAAAAGTCAATAATATGGGATAATAAAGTGTGTGGGTGAATAAACCATATATAAAATTAAAATGCAATATCAGGGTTGTACGAAATTTTGATTTGGTTGTAATGTTTATGGTACGGAGACACTAACACACAATACATCTATAATAACTGCTTTTTGATCAGATAAATCTAAATAATCTGAAACCTTTCTTTTACACAAACTAGAAAATTATATACTTTGTCACTATTTAACACAAAAAAGGTAAAAAACTACTTTTAAAGAAAAACACCACCATTTTTTCAATATTTTACTATGTTCTTACTTTAACTTAGACAAATTGATACATACCTATCTTTTTTCAATTCGTGCACTTTTAATCTTTGTACAGCGCCTCGTGAATGTGTTAGCATTTAGCCTAGCCCCATTCATTCCTTAGGATCCAAAGAGGGATGAATTTAGAAGCCATCAAACACTTTCATGTTTTTTCTGTTTAAAGGAATAGTCAATTTTCTTAAAAGAAAAATCTAGATAATTTACTCACCACCATGTCATCCAAAATGTTGATGTCTTTCTTTGTTCAGTCGAGAAGAAATTATGTTTTTTGAGGAAAACATTGCAGGATTTTTCTCATTTTAATGGACTTTAATAGAGCCCAACATTTAATACTTAACTCAACACTTAACAGGTTTTTTCAACAGAGTTTCAAAGGTCTATAAACGATCCCAAACGAGGCATAAGGGTCTTATCTAGCAAAACGATTGTCATTTTTGACATGAAAAATAAAAATATGCACTTTTAAACCACAACTTCTCGTCTAGGTCCGATCCTGTGATACGCCAGCATGACCTAATGTAATTGCGTAATGTCGTGGAAAGGTCACGTGTTACATATATGAAACGCACATTTGCGGACCATTGTAAACAATAAACTGACACAAAGACATTAATTGGTATCATTTCACATACAACAACATCGGAACGGTCTTTCTCAACACTTGTAAACACTGGGGCGTAGTTTCGCGTTCGTCCTCTGTGACCTCTTGACGTCATGACGTATTGCGTGGGGTCACGCTGGCGCATCACGGCCGGACCTAGATGAAAAGTTGTGGTTTAAAAGTGCATATTTGTTATTTTTCTTGTCAAAAATGACAATTGTTTCGCTAGATAAGACCCTTATGCCTCGTTTGGGATCGTTTATAGTCTTTTGAAACACCGTTGAAAAAAATTGTTAAGTGTTGAGTTAGGTATTAAGTGTTGGGCTCTATTAAAGTCCATTAAAATGAGAAAAATCCTGCAATGTTTTTCAAAAAAAAAAAAAACATAATTTCTTCTCGACTGAACAAAAAAAAAACATAAATTTTTTTGGATGACATGGTGGTGAGTAAATTATCTGGATTTTTGATTAAGAAAATGGACTATTCCTTTAAAGATGAGTAGTTACAGAAGTAAGTATGGTGGCACAAAATAAAACTTTTGTTTGGAGCCATATGAATGAATGGGGCTAGGCTAAATGTTAACACATTCAAGAAGCACTGTACAAATATTTAAAGTGCACGCATTGAAAAAAGATAGGTATTAATCAGTTCAGTTAAACGGTGGTGTTTTCCTTTAAGGTTGTGTCCAATCTGCTTTGAGAGCTTACCATTGCTGATCAAAAGAAAGATAGATAACCTTTTGGACTTTTTTGGTAAAAAAAAACATTCAATACATTTACCATTCCTTTTACTTTTCAAGATCACAAATAATTAAGGTAAACACACATATACAGATACAAGAACAGTAAAACCATAATAACATTTTGTTTATACTTCTGGACAAGTAAAAGCTCTGCCTTTACATTGCTTTAATATTTACACTTTTTATTATTTATAATACTATTTCTTGAATTACACCATGCTGAAAACAGCATACAAAAATATGAAATACACCTGGAAGCTTGAGATTTGAGTGAAGTTGCTAAAGAGATCACTTAACAATGAATTGACAGATTTACAAATTACGATGGTGGATGTTGACCCTGAATATAGCTAAACCATTAAAACATACAGATAGGTACAAACAACACATTTTATTATTGTGACTTCTATGGCAGAGAACATTTGTAATCTGATTTCTATTTTTCATGTTTTTTTAAACGTCATTTGTTATCAAGAAATGTAGTTTTACTGGCCATCACTTAGTAAAAAAAGGAAACATGCAGATGTTAGTCAAACTCACAGTCACATTTCACATTTTATTTAGCATTTATGATTGAAAGTCTCTGTGGTTAAACCAGCATTTTGCTGATATAGCTTGAGTTTAACTTCCAGTATGCTGCTCCTACATTCATGATTTGAGCACAGGTGTATTGCCTTCTTTCTGTGCCACTGCAGTGCAAATATGTGGTTAATACGATCCTTCAGATTTTCCTCTAAATATTTTCCATGTCTCTTCCACGTGCCAGGCCTTAATCACAGTTCATCATTTTAGATTAATCGCGTTTTTCCGATTAATCGAGTTCTGGAAGGAGCTAATCTCCCAGCGCCGGAATGTGCTCCCTCTCTTGGGATTTCGTCCGGTGGTCAAACGGTAAATCTTCCTGAGGATTGCCCGGCGTAAAAGAATGTACACCCAAGGGTCCAGAATCTGGTTCCAGGAAGCAAGACGCACTCCCATTACCAATAAAGTCTGGTAGGACTGTAGATCATCGCTCATACAACCACGGTATGACTTAATGACTGACATCAGCCCAAAGATCTGTTAAAAAAAGAGCCATTTAGTCAGTACCATGTTGAAACCATATGAACCAGCACTGAATGTAAGTACTGATTTAACACCCATACTGTAAGTAGCTTTGTTGTAGTGGTTATACTCACCAGCAGAGGGCTCCAACAGATGCAAGAAGTGACCATAATCCCCACCAATTGTGCCACCATCTCAATATCATGTGATTTGGCTGATCTCCGGTGGGAGGTCCTCTGGCGAAGTCGGGCGATCACCAGCGTCACACCACTGATTGTGTTGCATATAAATGCCACGGCCAGTGACGTCAGTCCTAGTCCAGAGAAGAGCAGCACAAATATCACATCTGTGATGGTTGTGTCCTTGTCTAACACCTTAATGAAGCACCAGGTCCCTGGGTACTGGTAGGTATATCTACCCAAATGGATGGAGGGCAAAAGTGCTATAAATAAAGCAAAAGACCATATAATCACCAGAACTATCTTGGTGTACGCAGTGCATACCATGCGGGCATGCACGAGAGGCTGTGTCACGCCCATGCACCTCTCAGCTGCCATTACACATCCGAGAAACAGCGCGCACAATCCGAAGAACACCATGCTGCCGCCCAAGAAATGGCAAATGGCATCCGGCTCTCCGTGCCGCCCGGCAGTGCCGGACTGGTAAAGCCGCAGGACCAGGGCACCGGGGATTACGTGACCGGCGAGGTCCGTGGCCACTAGGGAACTGGCGAAGAGCAGGAAGGTGGCCTTCGAATGTTTCCGCCGGCGGGCGTAAGCTTTGGCCAAGATGATCAGTGCTATGATATTGGACACAATGCCCAGTGTCATGGATAGGCCAGCTATCATAGGGCTTGTTGAGGGGCTGGTCAGGTTTTCCATGCATTGCACCTCTGTCTCCACAGATAACTTCTGCGTCTGATTGGCGAAATGCTCTTCCAGAACCGGAGCTGAGTTGTTGTAGTGCTGAATGGCTAACATCTCCAGGCTATGGGATGGGCACCGATAACCTTAGAGATTCATACCTAAAGAGAAATAAAGAAAAGAGTGCTTTAAATAACCGCTGATGTGCATTTATAGCTAGGATGGTGAATATACAACTGTATTCAGTCAAATTAGCTTTATTATCAGGAGAGATGCATGCCTGGTCAACTTGGAACAATTTAATCTGTTCAAATTCTTAAGCAATAAGCACCCAAAAAGGAAATAGGGTAGGATTGGCATGCAAGTGGTGGCATGGGGTGGGAACTATTTGTCATTTTTCACACAAACATACATTCACAAATACACAGAAATGATCAGAATGGATTTGGGAATATGTATGTTTTTGTTTCTCTCTTGTTATTTATCACATGTAAATAGAGTCACTTTCTGTGTTTGCATTACATAAATAAAAAACATAATAAAAGTCTTAAGCAAGTAATTATATCCCTATTTCTATTTATAGAGTGACATCCAATGAGATAAATTAAGCTGGCAGCATTTACTGACAC
Source organism: Misgurnus anguillicaudatus (assembly GCF_027580225.2). NCBI lineage: Eukaryota > Metazoa > Chordata > Actinopteri > Cypriniformes > Cobitidae > Misgurnus > Misgurnus anguillicaudatus. The sequence continues at coordinate 9,390,437 of NW_027395279.1, forward strand.
ACCTTGCACATACAGTGAATAGGAACATTGTTTTTCACAATTTCCCCTTCAGGGTACATGAGAAAGCAAAAAGTGCAGTACAAATTTCAACACTTTTGACCGCTGACCAAAACACAGTATTTTTCAATAACACAAACTAAACAACTTCTTAAAAATGTTGAGAGAGCTGATAATTTTTGGTACACTTTAAAATGTTTTATAAGATAATCTTAAAGTAAATGGTGAGTCATGTAAATAAATTAAATGAATCAACCCAATAACATTAAATTATCACCAACAAAAGTAAATATAAAAGGTCGGATCAGCTGGAAATAGCTTTTACTTTATATATTTTTTTCATATTCATTATACTAACTGTCTGTATCTATATTGCACTCTCAGAAATAAAGGTACAAAAGCTATCAGTACACATTTGTACTTAAAGAGTTTTAATAAATCTCAAAGGTACCGTCAGTGACAGCTTTTGTACATTTTATCTGACAGTGTAACCATATATGGACTGTATAGCCTTTCTATATATGCTATATTGGTTATTTGCACATTACAAAGTAACATAATGTTCATAAAGTAACATTAAGTAAAACCACAGAGAGAGAGAGAGATGGGGGGGTAATGGCAAGTTTTTCTATTCCCTTACAGTTTTTGCCTATTGCTTACACACTTTTTGCAAAATTTGGCTAATTATGTCAAAACTCTACACACAAGGCACACAGACATAGCACTTGGAGATTAACAACTCACATCCATGCCAAAATGAAACACTGCAATCAAAACTTAGCACTCCTTTCTAAAAATGAAATTCTTGTAACAAAACCATACACACAAGCACCATTTGAATTACTCTTTCATATCACCAGCAACACACTGATCCGCTTTATATATAACACTGCAGTCTTTGTGGTTTTGTTTTTATCGTAATTTTCTTAGACTCAGTCTTTAGTAAAACTCAAAAGTAGATTTATTTAAAGATATATTTATTTGTTGAAATTTATTCAGTAATCAAACAAGAGTTTTTACCCCCCCAAAAAAACATTCTTAAAGAAATAAAGAAAAATAGAACCACAAGTCATCACATTTAGCCACAAAACAAAAGTAAAAAACAAAACAAATACTGGATAAACTGCTATTGTGGGGAAAAACACACTTGTTTTGTGTTTGTGTGCGCATGTATGTGTGTGGTGGGGGCCTGGGGGGTCTTATGGATCCCTCCTTCTGTTCGGATCTGGCCACAAGACCTCGTCGACATCACAGGCGACATATACTTCACAGCACTACTCATTTTTGAATAGTACTGTACAGTAATACTGTAATATGATACAGAATCATGTGACACATACAGTAGGTACAGGAGTAGATAGGCCATGATTTATGACATGGTCCACCAGAGTAGCCCTGATGTCATCCGATACACGTCTCCGCACTGGTCCTCGTCTTTGTCCTCTTCCATGTCCACGTCCAACTCCTCTCTCTCTTTGTCCTCCTCTTACTCTTACTCGCATTGCCTCCATGCTTGCAAAGTTCTCAGAATGTCTTACCTGAGGCCTATTTGTAGTTCTAAGACTCAGACCGATTGGTGTTCTGTTTTCTGTACAAGTGTATTCAGGTGTGTATGTAAGTGCCTATAATTGCCAGATGACTTTTGCAATTTGAACAGAGTGTTTTCCCAATGATAATAGGTGATTTCGTTTTTTAAAAATGTGTCTAATGTAAGAAAACGTGTGTAGTGTTTCGCAATAAGTGTGCTACAGAATTGCAAACAAAGTGCAAAGTTGACAATGTGTTTAAGCTATGGTTACACTGTGTTTAAGCATATGCTACAAGAAGTTTAGGTATTGAGGCTTTGGTCTAAGCATTCGGATTTAGTGTGTAAGCAATAGGCAAAAACTGTAAATAGAATAATAAGCCAACCACTTACCATTTGAGATCCACTGTATATTATCCAAGTCTGGATCACTCCACCTAAACAACATTTTCACTTTAAACAGCACAGGTAGAAATAAACTTCCTTTGAATCAAAAGGCGACATTAGGTTTCCACAAGTCTTTCCAGAAGAAAAAATATTTCCAGAAGAAAAAGTCCTGTTGTCCGACAACAATCTTTGTATTTTTGGTCAGTCTGAGAAAAGCCTATTAAAATGTCAAGTTGAAGTTTGTAAAAGCAGCCAAGAGGGAGAGAGAGAAAGAGAGACGTCCATCACGAGTTTTATAGCTTGTGAACTGGCCAGTGTCCGCGCGCGCTGCTGTATTTATAGCACGGGCACTTGTAAAGGCTTCAGGAGATATTTACGCGCTCACTGATGCTGCAAATTGTCGTTGTGCATCGAAGCATAATAAACGGTCCACGGTTTTGGCACAAAGAGCGCGTGCATCGTTTTCGGCATTAGTTATAGGTGTTGAGTGCGGCGCAAGTGGACATGGAAGCGCGCAGTGAGCTCGTGCATCATTTCTGGGCATCATATAGGTTAGTGCAGCAGTTGTGGGCGGCTGTGGGCGCGTGCAGCACTTTTGGCTGTCATGAGCACGTGGAGTATTTTGGGGCAGTAGAGATGCACGCAGATTGTTTAGATATTTATGTGAGCCTGAAATCCAGACTAAAGTCTTAATTTAGTCATTGGGTACATTTCGTGTCAGCCAAAAAGTCAGATAAAAACTAGTTGGTTTGATATTATATCCCCTTAATGTGGTAAATTGATTATTTGGCAAATCCCTTACAACATTTAACCAAGGTTTTGCTACAGTTATGGTAACCACAAAATAACCATGGTTTTGACTAAAAACCAAAGTTAAACCATGGTTAGTGTAGTAAAATCATAGTTTTGCTGATGAAAAAATGGTACACTTTTAACGCAATAAACCTCGGTTAATTTTCGTAAGGGATGACTTATGTTCATTAATATGTTAATGAAAATTAATTATTTTGTCAACTGTGTTGCTGCGTCACATGAAACATGAATTACGTACCACATGTTTGATAACACATTTGTTTGTAGGTTTCTTAGTCTATTTCTGAGTCATTGAAAGTGCCGTTTATCATATAGACAGAAAATTGCTGGCTTGGATGCAATTGACTTATCAGCTAAGACTAAGTTTTTCATGGACATTATCAGGACCATAACACATGTCTGCTTAAGCAACAGTCTAATATAGCCAAATAAATGAAATGCACATTTTTAACTATGTGGTTGCTAAGGAAAAGTTGAAGGCAGTTATCAGAGCAGAATTAGCATTTTAATGCAATTTTGAATTTGTCTGGTCTAGGAATTAAAGATGGGAATGATAACATTCCAGACTGGGTGGGAAGGAAGAGAAATGAGCCAAGAGAGAATGTTGAAGATATATTTTATATTTCTCTTGGCTGTGAATGAGCAATTTTTGTGCACATGCTGTGTGCTGACAAGATGTGTACATTTTGCACCAGATAATGTTTAATATTGTCATCTTATAAAATTAACACAGAGCATAATCTGCTTTTATTTGAGTGTGTAGGAACAGGAAAATGTTGTGAGTACAGCAGCTGGTGGTTACTGTATAAAAGGGCGATCAAGTTCATCTAACAAGAGGCCTATTGACATTACATATTTTCCTAAACTGCATACTTTTGGCACTAAGCCTGTGTCAACTGAAAGGATTGGTGTGATTGCTTTTGCAGCGCATAATACAATGTTTCCCAAGCAGGAGGCTGGTTTAAATTATTAAAAATGGGACAAAACAAGCATTAAAATAAGCAAAAATCAAGATGTTTTGAGATGTTTTGGCCATTTTAGTAGCACACATACATCTGTCTAGTAATTCCAAGTTTTATTTAATTTTATATGAAAAAATTAAGTGAGCGGGGGCCTTCAAATATTGTTGTGGGCAACTAGGGGGCCTTGAAGTGAAAAAGGTTGGGGACCACTGACATAGTAAAATATATAATAATCACATTGCTCTGTATATTGACAGGTCTGAATCGGTTTATATTAATACATTCAAATAAATCCCCACAGCACTAATTTAAAAAGATCACACAAGATGGTAAAAAGGTCTTTTGGATTCCAAATGCAAGAAGAATATAATGCAGAATTCACCTCCATTCCTGCATACTTTCTGGAAACAAAAGTGCAAAGATATGGTTTGGATTAGAAAACATACCTAACAAACCAAAGGTTACAAAGGTCATGAAGATATGCTTCTTTATTTATTATCTGCTTTAGTAGTTGAGAATAAACTGCAAAAAAAAGAGAAAAAAATGCTCTGTTATATTCTGTTCCTCAGATTTTTCTTTAAAAAAAAAACGTTTAGTGCCTTTAAAGAGAAAATATGCTCATTTTCCAGCTCCCCTAGAGTTAAACATTTGATTTTTACCGTTTTGGAATCCATTCAGCTGATCTCCGGGTCTGGCGGTACCACTTTTAGCATAGCTTAGCATAATCCATTGAATCTGATTAGACCATTAGCATCACGCTAAAAAATAACAAAAGGGTTTCGATATTTTTTCTATTTAAAACTTGTCTCCTTTGTAGTTACATCGTGTACTAAGACCGACAGAAAATTAAAAGTTGCCATTTTCTAGGCAGATATGGCTAGGAACTATACTCTCATTCTGGCGTAATAATCAAGGACTATGCACTGCCCGAAAATAGTCCCTTGCCATTGAAAGATACTAAGGGGACTCTTTTCGGCTGCTTATAACTATAATTCCTAGCCATTTCGGCCTAGAAAATTGCAACTTTAAATTTTCTGTCGGTCTTAGTACAATGTAACTATATGCAAATATAGTTCGCATATAGTTAGCGATGCTAATGGTCTAATCACCCTACTGAAAAATCCAGCTAAAACCAGCATAAGCTGGTAGCTGGTTTTAGATGGTTTAAAGTGGTTTATGCTGGTCCTCCCAGTCTTACAAAGCTGGTCATGCTGGTGGGCCAGCTGGTATTCCAGCATGAACAGCTAAGTCCAGCTAGACCAGCTTAAAATGTGACCAAAACACACCTAGACCAGCTTGCTACACCAGCAAAACCAGCTTCCTACACCAGCAAAACCAGCTAAAACCAAGCTGGGGACCAGCTAAAACCAGCTCACCAGCTTATGCTGGTTTAGCTGGATTTTTCAGTAGGGCAGATTCAATGGATTGTGCTACACTCTAAAAACAAACGGTGCTATATAGCACCAAAAGTGGTTCTTTGCTCGTAATCATAGAAGAACCGTTTTTAGTGGCATATAGCACCGGTGAAGCACCGGTGAAGCACCTGTGTAGAACCATATAGTGCTATGTAGAACCAAATGTGGTGCTATAGTGGTGCTATATGGCCCCTATATAGTTCTACACAGGTGCTTCACCGGTGCTATATGGCACTAAAAACGGTTCTTCTATGGTTACGATTCAAATCAACAGTTTTGGTTCTATATAGCACCGTTTGTTTTTTTTAGAGTGTAAGCTATGCTAAAAGTGATACCGCCAGACGCGGAGATCAGCTGAATTGATTCCAAAAAGGTAAAAATCAAATGTTTAATAAGCATATTTTCAAAAAAAGTGGAGTGTCCCTTTAATCTCCTTTCAGAGTGTTTCAGTAGAAATCTAACCAACATCTCAAACTGGGCTCAGATTGAGGCACTAAACACATAATGACTTCCTATAGTTTTCTGACATTACGCATCTTTTGTGGTTTTGGTTGTTCCTATTGTCTGAACCATTACGGACGGATACAGTCGAACATCTTCAAGCCTCAGACTTACTGGTCATAACAAAAAACCCCGAAAAAGAACAATTTGGTCTTGGCGGGATCATTGAGAAATGTTCCAGTTTATTTTGAAATATCTTATTGTTGATTGAAGACTTTGCTATCTTGGCAAATCTGAGAAAAGTTTAAGATTTCCTCTAAAACTGTGTGGTGTCACCTTATCCGGAGAAAAGTCATTCTCATTTCTGTCAAAGAAACATTTGTGATTTCTTTCCCATGTCATTTTTTGCACATGCAAGTATTTTTATTCAAAGTGACTAACAGTGTGATTTAAGTATCCTGCAAAGTGATGATAACCAGATGGTAAACTATACCCTAAGCTTTAACCAAAATATCCCCTATAACTACATCTTGGTCACATGACCAAATTGATGGATGAGCAATAAAATCATATGATGGCTTTAGATTTGCCTAATTTTGGTTAATGCTGTAAATTTGATGAGTATTGAATCGTGACCTCTAGTGAGACGCAGACGAAGACAAAACATCTTAATTAGACATTCTAATGTCATCAGCTTTAAGCTCACAAAATACGCCACAGGGGAAATTTTCTTATTCATTTGTATTGAAGAAGTTAGTTCAATATTCAAGGAAAGCACACAAGATCACTTCAAAAGAGCCTAACCAAGTCTCTTTGGCTCTGGTGCTCCTTGCATTTTTACCCAAAATAAAATGTAATGTGTATGCTGTTTGAAGAGAAAAAAGGAGAAAGTCTATAAAGTGAATTGATACAGACCCGAAAGTGACTTAAAAACCTGGAGCCATTTTCTCCAGGGACATTTTGAGCGAGATTCACAGCCATCAAAGATTGAACCTGGCAGAGAGGTCAGAGACACAGAGAGCATATGACGTTTCAATGTTTGATGTACAGCATCTTGGCAACCCACATTTCCTCCTCTGGGATATTTGGTCTTTGCGGGGAAATGATGAGCGCGATGATGGAAACTGTTATGGAGTCTCATATATTTTAACATTTGAATGCCACTTTGATAAACGGATTAATGACTGAAGACTTACTTAAAAATAAATAAATAAATAAATATAAAGATAAACAGATAATGCCGAGAAGGATCTTATATTCACAACACAGTCTGACAGCCTCAGGGTCTTATTGCACAACTGTGGTCACCTTGTCCTCAAAGTTAAGCAAACATTTGAGAATTGGGACTGTTGTGCACTGCAATGGTTTTTTTAAGCAGTGACATTGCCAAGACCTGTCTGGGAAACAAACAACACATCTCATATGACATGATGCAAAGTACCAAATTTACCGAACGTGAAATTCTGTGCTAGTTTGCTGGGCTAGTTAGTTAAATTGTTGAGAAAACAAAAATTTAAAATACTAAGTTAACCGAATCAACAGTAAATAATTGCCATTTTAATGTTCAGGGGTAAGTATGATGAATTGCATATTTTCAAAATTGCTGTAAGATTTATCTGTGTGAGCTGTTTTTGGCCTTTCCGATGGTTGAGCTATAATTAGGAATATTAAAGTCTGATTGCCTATAAACCAAAAATGTTCATGATCTCATGCAGTCGCACGCTTGGCACCATCTGAGCAAAGCAACAGGCAAAAAACTGTGACGTATAATTGAAGAAGGCATACTTCTTTAGAACCTTTCAGAATTTCTTTATAATTTCTGAATTAAGCTCACTAAAATTCCAGTGACCTTACACTGCAATGCATTATGGGCAAGGCTTTGAACTGGTTCATGGAATGAAAACAAAAATCTGAAACTTTCGATGTTTTGCAAGGAACAGAAACGAAACCAGAAACTTTAAAAAATATATGTTCCGGAACAGAATTGTTTATTTAAAATAATGGTAACTGGTTAATACCGTTATTTTTTTCATTCTTTGACAGAAGATTTCTGTGCAATATGACTCGGTGAAGTTTACTTCCGGTCGTCGTTGACTCAGAGAAATGAGTAGCAAGTAGTCTACTCAAGCCTAAGTCTCTAATGCTTAATCATAAGAGGTAAATATTATAGGTTACAAAGCATCTCAAGATGTTTGTTTTTTTAATACTAATTAGTGGTGTACCAGGTCATAATTGATCACGACCAAGCGTGCCGCACAAGCCCTGAAAATTGAAGCCAAAACGTCTCGATCGCCCCCCAGTGACTGGTCCCAGTATAGGTCATAAACCCCGCCTCCCAATGTTATTCAATGGGACTTGAGACCAACAAAAATTTTTTCTGTCATTTACTGTAGTTTTTATCACGCTGATGTAAATTCAAATGTTTGTTTTTAAAATAAGTTTGTGTTTAGTTAGTTATTTAATGATATAAAAACGGTGGTGTCACGTCATGATTGACAGCTGTTATATCGTGTGATATGCGCATTCTGCGAGAGCGAGGGTGGGGTTTCGCGGCTTTACTTCCTGCTCACTACTACGCAGGACTGGTCCCGAAATCGCTACTGCGCAGACTCAAGTCCCAAGATGTCAGCGCTGTATCGGGCACTGGCGGCTTCACTTTTTACCAATGAAGAGAGAGCGAACAGGCGTCGTCCATCTTTTTTTACAGTCTACACTGTAAAAAAATCCGTAGAAATTACGATGGTATTGCAGCTGGGTTGCCGGTAAATTACCGTAGATTTAATTTTATGTTATTTACTGGCAAGAGTTTGTTCAAAGTTGAATAATTTTTAAATATTAACAAGTCTTTATCTTTACAGAATAAAACTATACAATAACAGCCTCATGCAAAGCATTCTGGGAACCAGAAATCATCATAAACCTTTTTCTGTTTTTTGCTTCAGATTTTGTTTCCCAGAATGTTTTGCTTGATGCTGTTTTTCTAGTTTTATTCTGTAAAGACAAAGACTTGTAAATGATTAATTTTCATTTAACTTTGAACAAAATGTAGCCAGTAATAACATAAATTTAAATCTACAGTAAGTTACCGGCAACCCAGCTGCAAATTTCTACGGATTTTTTTTACAGTGTATGATCACGACCCACGGTTCGGCTTGCTTGCGATTCGAAGATTAATACGCAAATTTAAATAGAGTGAAAGTTGATCATTTGCACGTGTTTCAAAGGCTTGTAAATGTAAACACTTAAGTGATTTTAAACAATTTAACCGCAAAAAGGCACTAAAGTGAGCAATTTTCTGTATGCACCGACGCACATGCGGTTAAATGTGTCCGGTCCAACTCCAATCAAACGCGATTATCCCTATGCCCTTCAAAGATCTGAACTTTTGATGTATAAACCTGAGAGAAAGTTGCGCTACTGTGTCTCATACTGTAGCCCATTAACTCTTTCCCCGCCATTGACGAGATATCTCGTCAATCAAGAGAAAACGCTTCCCCGCCAATGACGAGTATTTCCGTCTTTCCGCAATACCGCTTTTATCCACTAGGTGGCGCCCTTCCTTTTTAAACCCGGAAGTATTGCCCTCTGGCAAGCTGCTGCATGTCCGTGTCTGTTTTAAAGATCGCTCTGAATGGGATCTCTATGAAAAGTCCGTCACAAAAATGGAATTATCTCTTTTTGCTTTTTGCTCAAAATGTGGTGTTTTTGCAGAAACCTACCCATATTCAAAAGCTGATTACAAAAGAACTAATCAAGGTAGGATGAAACGTTTTTTTTTTTTTTTTGAAAGCAGAGGGTCTGTTCTTTTATTTGGTATATTGTATGTTTATATATCTGAAGAAGAACATTTTCTGGAAGGCATTAAACTTTGGTGAAAATCATGAAAAATGCTGGCGCTGGCTGGCAACTTTTTTTAAAAATGCTGGCGGTGAAAGAGTTAAAATACATTTGGCGAATAAAGCACTGAAAAACAACGTAATTTACACTTTATGTGGAGCGACTGTTTTTGCTGCATCTTTTTCCGAAGCGCTGTTTGGAATTCGTCCATTCGACGTGTTTAAGTGCACTCAAAAGTGCATACACGGAGAGACGCGTTTCAAAAAGCAAGCGAATAATCGTTCTGTTCCTGACAGGACACATACAAACATAATGATCTCGAAATACCACAGTATTCTTTTTCTAATAAAAACATTTAAGTTGTTTGCCAATAAACGACATGGCAGAAATTGTCCTTGTCTTAATTCATGTATGCTGACAAATGTAGGCATGTCAGAAGTACAGTTATGCCGCTTACATAATGTAGCCTTTTTTAATGTTTGATGACAAAATAGACATGTAGACTAATAATTTAAGTTTAATGTCCTAATGATCAGCCTACTTAATTGTTTGTCCCACATGAAACGTTATCAACCGGTTCAGGAACTTTATTTTTTTGTTCTAACAGGTTCAGGAATGTCAAGTTTAGGGTTGAACCGGAAACGTTAAAATACTGTTTCTGTTCGGAACAAACCAATTGGGAAAAAATCTAGTTCAAAGCCCTGATTATGGGATTGAAGAATAGCACTCTATAATGTCCACTATAATTTCCAACACAACTACAAATAACTGTCCCCTAAAATAGTGCACTTTTTAAGGGTATAGGGAGCTATTTTACACATAGCCTTTGTGTCATACTGCGGTGGTATACATTGACTGATGGATAAATTCTCTTAGCATTTACATTTCCTTTTAGTTTTAACCCTTTGTAGTGCACTGCATTGGGCACTATCAGAGAACTGTAACATACCGTTGCATTATGTAACAGGAACTACTGGAATTATGAAGCTAAACCACCTCTTCTGTTCACCACACACACACATATGTTGGCATGTTTTGAGTTTCTTATCTGTGTCTGGCAAGCCGTTCAGCAGCTCAGTTAGCCCTCATAAAAGACGAATAAAAAATTAGCTCCCAGCATCGGCCAGAACGGTAAATTCCCTTGAAACTATAAACTGTAAATGTTGGCAGGTTAATCAGATGTGCCACACCGTGAGCTCATGACAAACAGCACATCTCCCCAATAAAGTAATTTTCCAGTCTGTCTCAGAGTCAAGTACCTGTGCTGACAGCGACCAGAAACAGCCATAGATTTATTGACTCGGAAGATTAATAAAGTGATGTCTAAGAGGTGTTGTGGCCCTCAGTGGTTTCTTTCAAGGCCTTTAAGTTTAATAGCTATAAATTTTGTCGTAATGGCCTGCTATAGTGTTTCATTGTCTTAGATCAGTCATAAGCATTTTAAAAGACACACATCATGCAAAATCCACTTTTACAAGGTGTAAAAGGACATAAATGCAGTGTGTGAACACAACAACCGTACCATAAAAAATAAAATTCACCCTCTCATTCTTTTTAATCCTCATTGAACAAAGCAGTCTTATTAGACACACTGTGTGACATCACACAAACAAAGCCCCGTCTACAGTCATTAGCCTCTTTCACACAGTAATTCTGGTAAATTACCATGAATTTACCAGAATGAATTTACCAGTAAATACAAAAATGTGCTGTTCACACACGCAGTGGCGTTCCGTTATTTTACCAGTAAGACATCATTCACACATCAGTATCAAAATACCGGTAAATTCGTTGAGAAAGCGGAAGTACCTGTAGCACGCGGCAAGCTCAGTGTTGTATTTGTAAACAATCCGCTGTTTTCACGTCTGTGGTAAACAGTCGCGAAGTTGCTCATGACCAAACAACATTGAATGAGACGACGTCAAACCGAAAATGCGTTTTTAACAACAGTACTGTTTGCACTTTAGGCTTCACAGAGGGCGCGTAAGGACGTCAGCAATTCGGCGGTAAGCTGTTTTAAACAACTTTTGTGAAGAAATGTGGACGTAAACTTCAGGTGTGCTCAACTTTCAAGCAGCATGTGTGTGGAAACGTCCGTAAACAGTGCGGGGGTAAACGAGTCATTTGTATTAAAACGCTATGATTGGCCTGAAGCTGTCAGCACGGTCTGACGTCGTTCGTTCTAAATGCCGGTTATCCTATAATTTTCGTTCACACATAGCGCGGCTTACCGGTAAATTACTGGTAATCTTACAACCTGTCTTACTGGTAAATTGGGAGCACTGATTTACCGGAAAGATTCTGTTCACACATGATCTGTTAACTGCAATTTACCAGTAAATTACCAGTAAAGACTGTATGTGTGAAAGGGACTATTGACTGTAATAATCAAGGACTTTGCTTCCGTAACATGGCTGCAAGAGGTGCATTGATATTCTGTAGTGCCCGAAAATAGGGGACTACTTTCAGGCTTTGAGTAATATACCATTGCGCCTGCTGCAGACATAATACGACAGTAAAGTCATTGATTATTACACCAGAATATAGTTCCTAGCCATATCGGTCTAGAAAATCAAATTTTTTTATTTTCTGTCAGTCTTAGTACACAATGTAACTACAGAAGAGTCAAGTTTTAAGTAGAAAAAATATTAAAACTCTTTTGGTCATTTTTGAGCTCAATGCTAATGGTCCAATCAGATTTAATGGATTATGCTAAGCTATGCTAAAAGTGGTACCGCCAGACCCGGAGATCAGCTGAATGGATTCACAAAACTGTAAAAATCTAATGTTTAACTGTAGGGGAGCTGGAAAATGAGCATTTTTTTTTAGCTTAAAGCTTAAAAATAATAGTGATATAATAAATCAACAACATGTAAATTTTTCACCCAAGATCTTTCCTTTAAATTTTAATGGCCCATGGCTTTATGTTCTTAGGATTTAAACCTCGAAAGACGAAAATATATTTTCAAAGACTGTGCCACAAACAACATCTTTAAAGAGGCAATTAAAATGCCCACATGAAAATCCCCACAGACCAGTATCATATAAAAAACACAAGTGGAATATTTTGTTGAAAGGTCTCTAACAAAGGCATCCAGACCCTCCGGCCTATAAAATGTTTCACTAAATGTGATATTTTAAACCGTGAAGGACTAAATTAATTGCTTTTGGTTTCCTCTACGCACACAAAGTTTCCTTTAGGCTGACAGATAAGAGGTCAATCTTGCTAATCCCACAATGACACAATGCTGTCATATTTTCAGGCTCATCTGTAGTCTCAGTGGATTTTCTTATTCTGAACACTTAACGCTAAAATGTTTTCTCTATTCTGATCCGCAATAACCCCTGCTGTGATACTAATACAATTACTTGATTTTGGTTTCTGGTACAATGCGCACAAATTCTTCCTGGATCTCTAAAATCTGAAATGAATCATCATTGCAAATGGCAAACATCTATCCAAACTGAGATTTATCTCTAACCCTTGCTTGTAATTTGGCATCATCAAAACCTGCTGAGATTAAAGAACCACATAAACCCGAACACAAATTGTTGATTATCTTAGAAAAGCTTTTAGTTCCTCCATGACACGATGTCCTTTGGGCCAAAAACCTTTTAGGGTCCTGCAAATAAATAACAGTTGAAATCAAGACCAGTGCAGCATTATGGTACTATTGACATATTGCATATTTTGAAAGGTATAATATTTACTTACCTTATTTATATGAATTCATAACACATATGAATTTTAAAGATGTGGATTACAACGAATGAATTAAATTAACATCTTTTGTTGTGTTTTGATCAACACGATCTGGCGGAAAGTCGTGTTATAGTCATGAAAAATGTGATTAATTTATTCCTGTCCATAGCACGAAATTCGTTTTTTTTATGTGCCTTGAGCATGAATGTCTTTTTCGTGTTACTCACACAAAATAGTTTTTCGTGTCCGTGGCACGAATTTCTTTTTCGTGTCATTTTATGTACTGTTTTCTAATTTTTTCTCTATTTTTAAATCATTGTCACCTGGGGTTGGGGTTAGATTTGGGTTTTGGGTTAGGATGTACTTTTTTGTATTGGTTTCTACATGTTTTTCTTCAACTTTTATAACTATTCTCGCCTGGAAAAATGTAACAGAAAGCGATTCTTACCTCAACCCCAAGGGACAAATGTAAGAATATACGAAAAAACAATGAGAAAACAATACATAAAATCTCAGCTTAATCTCCGCTTAATCTCCTTCCGTTTCAATGTGTATATGTAATGACTTGTAAGAGACGGAAGCAAACGCAGGTGTAAAATGAAACAATGTTTATTAAATATAAACAAAGAGAGAGTATTCAATGTCAATGCGGAAGTAATCCAGTCCGGTGTTGTTGCTGGCAATGGTGACGATGACTACGGTGGAAGTTGGTGTTTTGAGTGCGACGTTGGTGGAGTGGTGAGCAGTGGTGAAATCCAGACTGACACGGAACATCCACACGAAGACGACGACGACAATACACATCCAAACTGAAACACGTAATCCAATGCACACGGAACAACCAAACAACACGGAGACTGAGCAAACAATAGAATCTGGCAGGAAACAGAAAGTCAGGTGAGTATATATGGAGATGATGTAATGATGAACAGCTGGAGCGAGACAATCAACACACAGGTGACAGGGATTGCTCTAACGAGCACATGGCAGGGTAAGTGAACAACACACACATACAAACATGACACGGAGGAAAACAATGGATTTTCCTACCGTGACAGTACCCCCTCCCCTAGGAACGCCCCTCGGCGTTCCCAGCCTGCTTTACCTGCTGATTGAATTCATCAATAAGGCGGTGATCCAGTATGTCCCGAGCAGGAACCCACCTTCTCTCCTCCGGACCGTAACCTTCCCAATCCACCAAGTACTGAAATCCGCGTCCCCTCCGTCTGGAGTCCAGAATACGGTTAACCGAATATGTGGTCTCCCCATTAACGATACGAGGCGGAGGGGGAACCGGGGCAGGCGGATTAAGACGGGAAAAAATCACCGGTTTAATTTTGGAAACGTGAAAGACGGGGTGAACCCTCCTGTACGCAGGAGGAAGGCTAAGACGCACTGTTACCGGATTAATGATCTTGGTAACAGAAAACGGGCCAATAAATTTGGGAGCAAGTTTATTCGAGACGGAACGCATCGGAATATTCTGGGTTGAAAGCCACACTCTTTGACCGACGACGTATCGGGGAGGCTTCGACCGGTGGCGATCGGCCTTGGCCTTGGTGCGTGACCTTGCCTGGAGCAGAGCTCTGCGAGCTCTGGTCCAGGTGCGGTGGCACCTCTGGACTAGTGCGTTTGCGGAGGGAACCGACACCTCGGATTCAGTACTGACAAAATTAGGTGGTTGGTACCCTAAACTACACTTGAATGGAGACATGCCCGTAGATGACACCGGCAGAGAATTGTGTGCGTACTCCACAATTGAGAGTTGCTGACACCAGGACGAAGGATTCTTGGAAACCAGACATCGCAACACCCTTTCGACGTCCTGATTGGCTCGCTCGGTTTGACCGTTGCTCTGGGGATGAAACCCGGACGAAAGACTAACAGTCGCCCCTAGCAATTTGCAGAACTCTCGCCAAAATTTGGACACAAACTGGGGACCCCTGTCAGAGACCACGTCTGTCGGGAGGCCATGTATTCGGAAGACGTGGTCAATGACAGCTACCGCTGTTTCCTTGGCTGATGGTAATTTGGGCAAGGGAATGAAATGGGTCGCGTTCGAGAACCGGTCCACTACGGTCAAAATCACCGTATTACCCTTAGAGGGTGGGAGGGCGGTAATAAAATCTAGCGAAATGTGGGACCAGGGTCTCGAAGGGACAGAAAGCGGTAAAAGTAACCCATCTGGAGGACGATTGGAAGTCTTACCAACGGCACAAACCGAACAAGCCAAGACGAAGTCGTGGACGTCACGAGCCATACCAGGCCACCAAAATCGTTGCTTGACTAGAAACCTAGTTCTACTAACCCCTGGGTGACAAGCAACACTGGAACCATGACCCCACTGGAGGACGTCTGACCGTAACCCTTCCGGCACAAATAAACGGTTCGGTGGGCAGCGAGCCGGGGGCGTTACCCCTTCTAAGGCTGTCAAAACCTTCGATTCGACCTCCCATCTGAGCGCGGAGATAATGATTTTCTCCGGTAAAATGGGCTCGGGAGTAGCAGTACGATCGGAACGCTCAAAAAGACGGGATAAAGCATCGGGTTTGATGTTTTTGGAACCCGGCCGGTAAGAAAGTGTAAAATCGAAACGACCGAAAAACAATGCCCACCGAGCCTGCCTGGAGTTAAGTCTTTTGGCAGTTCTAATGTATTCGAGATTCTTATGGTCCGTCCATACAATGAAAGGTACACCCGACCCTTCAAGCCAGTGACGCCATTCTTCCAGTGCTAGCTTGACCGCCAACAACTCTCGATTGCCAATGTCATAGTTAACTTCCGCAGGAGATAAACGATGGGAATAATACACGCAAGGATGAACCTTTCCGTCTGAGGATGCGCGCTGGGACAACACTGCTCCTACCCCCACCTCTGACGCGTCGACCTCCACTATGAATTGACGTGAACGATCAGGGGTAACGAGAATGGGAGCTGAAACAAAGCAGCTTTTCAGTTTGGCAAATGCAGCCTCAGCTGCATCTGACCACCTGAACGTCAAACCAGGGGAGGTCAAAGCGGTCAGAGGTGCGGCTAGTTGGCTGAAATTGCGAATGAAACGCCGGTAAAAATTGGCGAACCCCAGAAATCTCTGCAGGGCCTTGCGAGACTCTGGGGATGGCCAATCTACCACAGCCTTAACCTTCTCAGGATCCATGCGAACACCCTCAGTCGAAATGATGTGTCCTAAAAAAGAAACAGACTGTGCATGAAAAACGCATTTTTCCGCCTTGACAAAAAGCCCATTCTCTAACAACCGCAGAAGCACTCGTCGTACGTGTTGCAAATGTTCCTGGAGAGACGAAGAAAAAATCAATATGTCATCCAGGTAAACATATATGAATTGGTCTACCATGTCTCGCAACACGTCATTAACGAGTGCTTGGAAGACTGCCGGCGAGTTCGTGAGACCGAAAGGCATCACGCAGTACTCAAAATGGCCACGAGGGGTGTTAAACGCAGTCTTCCATTCATCCCCCTTCCTGATGCGAACCAAATGATATGCATTACGTAAGTCCAATTTAGTGAAAACGGACGCTCCCTGCAACCTCTCGAAAGCTGAAGACATCAACGGCAAAGGATAAGTATTCTTTACCGTGATGTTGTTCAACCCTCGGTAGTCAATACAAGGTCGCAAGGATCCGTCCTTCTTCCCCACAAAAAAGAACCCCGCCCCCGCTGGAGATGAGGAAGGGCGAATGAACCCCGTTGCCAGAGAATCAGAAATATATTTCTCCATGGCCTCCATCTCCGGAACGGACAGAGAGTATAACTTGCCCTTAGGCGGAAACGTACCTGGCAATAAGTCTATCGCACAGTCATAGGGACGATGAGGAGGAAGAGAATCAGCCCGCGACTTACTGAACACCTCCTTCAGGTCGTGGTACTCCGCGGGCACGGTAGACAAATCCACTGCTTTCCCCTGAAACACAGACTCAGACACAGAAACACAAGCAGAGACAAGACAGGACTTATGACACTCCTCGCTCCAGCTGATAACGGAACCCAATTTCCAGTCAATCCTGGGATTATGGAGATGAAGCCAAGGATGTCCAAGAACTATGGGGGCGAGAGCAGTGTCAGTAATAAAAAATGAAATTGTCTCAGTGTGATTCCCAGATGTGATGAGTGTAATGGGTGCAGTGGTGTGCTTGATAGTGGGTAATGGATGTCCATTGAGGGCGAAGGGCTCAATCTGGTGGGTGAGTGGAATGAACTGTAGCTGAAGCTTACGTGCCAGAGAGCTATCGATGAAATTGCCCTCCGCCCCCGAATCCAGAAGTGCGTGCCCAGTGTGTGACTTCGTGGACCACCGTAGTCTCACCGGGAGGAAGGTAGATGTCATAGAGGTCCTCTGTGCGGAGATCCCGCCCGAAAGTAGCCTCTGCCTGGCTATCGGGTGTGGTCCTTTAACCGGGCACCGCTGACATTGGTGACCCAGCTCGCCACAGTACCTGCAAAGTCCCAGGGATCTCCGCCGCATTCTCTCCTCCCGGGGTAACCGAGCTCGACCCACCTGCATGGGCTTCGGATCTGAGAGACCGCCGGCGGACACTTCACTGGATGGACCTGCATCTTCCCCTCTCAACTGGGACGTGGCGTGAGTCCTTCTTCTGACTGAAATGGACAGGCGTGCGTCAACCCGGATCGCCAAATCCACCAGCCCATTAAGAGAGGTGGGTAACTCCGCCGTAACGATCTCTCGCTGGATCCGATCCGCCAACCCATGCAGAAACTGATCCCACTGCGCTTCCTCGTTCCACCTGCACTCCGCCGCCAGGGTACGGAACTCGATGGCATAGTCTGAGACCGACCGCTCCCCCTGCTGGAGATCCGTGAGGAGACGGGCGGCCTCCCTCCCGGCGACGGAGCGGTCGAAAACCCTTTTCATCTCTTCAGAAAGCGAGGCGAACGAGGAACAACAGTTGTCCTTGTTTTCCCATACCGCCGTCCCCCAGAGGGCAGCCTTGCCCGAGAGAAGTGAGAGCGTAAACGCTACCTTGGTTTCCTCGAGGAAGAATGTCCGGGGCTGTTGGGCGAAATGTAAAGAACAGTGAGAGAGAAAAGTACGGCAATAGTTGGGCTCACCGGCGTATCTCTCCGGGATCGGAAGTCTCGGTTCCGGGATGAAACTACCCCCTGGAGGTGAAGATGGTGCGGGCGGCATGGGTGGCGCAGTGGGAGGCGTGATGTCCGGAGATCGCTGAGAGAGCTCGGAAACCTTCGCCACCATTACCTGGACGGCCTTCCGCATATCTTCGATGGTCTTATCCTGATGATCCATACGAGCCATCGATCGCTGGAGAAACTCCTCCAACGCGGAGATTGGTTGACCACCTGCTGCTTCCATGTTGGCCAGATTCTTCTGTAATGACTTGTAAGAGACGGAAGCAAACGCAGGTGTAAAATGAAACAATGTTTATTAAATATAAACAAAGAGAGAGTATTCAATGTCAATGCGGAAGTAATCCAGTCCGGTGTTGTTGCTGGCAATGGTGACGATGACTACGGTGGAAGTTGGTGTTTTGAGTGCGACGTTGGTGGAGTGGTGAGCAGTGGTGAAATCCAGACTGACACGGAACATCCACACGAAGACGACGACGACAATACACATCCAAACTGAAACACGTAATCCAATGCACACGGAACAACCAAACAACACGGAGACTGAGCAAACAATAGAATCTGGCAGGGAACAGAAAGTCAGGTGAGTATATATGGAGATGATGTAATGATGAACAGCTGGAGCGAGACAATCAACACACAGGTGACAGGGATTGCTCTAACGAGCACATGGCAGGGTAAGTGAACAACACACACATACAAACATGACACGGAGGAAAACAATGGATTTTCCTACCGTGACAGTATATGTGTTTTTTCCTCCTATGACTTTTTTTACTTCCCCGGCTAAAATTCCGGGGTTTTTTTCTCCTAGGGGGTTTTTCAACCCGGGGAGGCAGTCTTTTTGGGCTTAACTTCTATACGTTACATTAGTTATACGTTTGCTTATAATGTTGGTTTATAGCCGTAGCAAATTTAACTGCTTGTGCTATCGTTTATTATGTTGTGCTATCTGTCGATTTTCTGTGCTTTTCACTGCATCTATTATGTAAAGCTGCTTTGATACAATTACCAAATTGTGAAAAGCGCTATATAAATAAAATTGAATTGAATTGAATTGAATTGAACACGAAAAATACATTTGTGCTCAAGGCACGTAAAAAAGGTGAATTTCGTGCCATGGACACGAATAAATTAATCAAATTTTACATGATTTTCTATGAGATCAGTCTGGTTCTGATGTAATGGTTGTTGATAGGAGAAAACACCTTTTGGGTGTCATTGGAAACAAACTAAACATTACAAAATGGTTAAATGATTACAGAAATGTTATTAATTTTAAGGTCTAAAGCATAGTCTTGTTGAATATTGTGTAATTCTCTAAAAGTCATGAACATGTTATTAGGTAAATGAGTAAAGTAACTTAAATAAATAAGTCAGAAAATACGACTGAAAACATTATTAAAATAATAAACACAAATAAGAAACGTACGCTAATGCCCACGATTTTTATATTTATGAATTGGAATACATACAACAAATATGTACGTCTCCAAGTGTAAGGTTTTGTCTTGTATTTTCTTGTATTTTGTGTATTTTTGTTATTTGTTCTTGTATTTTATTCTCTGCTCTGTTTGGACTTTTATTTTGAAACTCATCATGCCATGTCAAGCTTCACACTTCCTGTTTGTTCCTGTATATAAGTCACTTCCTGTACACCTGTTCCCTGCTGTATATTACATCCGTATGCCCAGCCTGTTACCTGTTTTCGTGATCTGTGACCTGTTTATCTGTTTCTGCTAACCTGTATCTGCCTGTTATTTGACCCACGCCTGTTTTATTGGATTTATGATTGTGACTCTGCCTGCCTTGACCTCTCGCTAGTGATGGGCAGAGCGAGGCTTCGTGAAACACTGAAACAGTTGAATCAATTGTGTCGAGGCTTCGAAACATGGTTCGAAACCGCCTCCACAGTGACATCTAGTGGTCAATCGCACGTATTACCATAGAGCAGCCTTGACAAGGTTTTAGACGAGCGCTGACAAATTGTATCCCACCTGTTGATTGATTAACACAAGTGATCAGGTGGGAGAGTGGGTAGTGTCATCGACTCTCATGCAAAAAACCCTTGGATCGAACCCTGGAAAATGCGTTATTATTACCGTTGTCACAATGAAGTTACATATTTTTTTGTTGTTGTTTTAACATCTGTTTGACAACTACATGAGCTTTTAGGCTCATTATTGTCAATAACTGTAAGATGGTCTATTAAATAAATAAATAAATACCTCATAAAACAATAAGAAATTAATAAAATATATCAAGCCACCATGTCACATATAAATAACTGCTGTGTGTGAAAGGAATTAGCCTACTTCTTTTTTTACAGATAATTTCTCCAGCCTTTAAAAAACTCCTCTCACAAAAACCCACAAGGTCAATATGCGTTTATTTCACTTTTATACAGATGTGCGATTGTGTTGTCTGTTCCCGACCGTGCCAATCAAAGGCTGATTCGGCAGACCACACCTGATGAAACACTTAGTGAAACACTTCGAGGCTTCATTTGGTCATAGTCACGTGACATGGGTGTTTTGAATCACGCTTCGGATCAGTGTTTCGACACATCTGCGCTTCGGGATCTCGCAAAGCTTCGGAACGACTGTTTCGCGTCAGCCATCCCTACCTCTCGCCTGTTATTTGGATTACGTGTACTGGATTTACCCTGTTTGGATTTGGTTGCTGGCCCTTTATTGGGATTTTACAAATAAACACCTTTTGCACATGGATTCTCCTCTTCATCGCTTTCTTTAAAGCAACCCATTACAGAATAATCAGCCATAACCCGGAATCCAGCAAAGGTCAGTAATCTCCCACCAGCACCATGAAACCTGTTTATGCACTACTTGCACTCCGTCAGAACCACCGGCCCATTGAGGATTTTGTAAGTGACTTTTTGGATTTAAGTAATCAAGTGCATTACGATGAGGACACTTTAAAACCATTTTTTTATAATGCTCTTGATGAGTGGTTGCGTTTGTGTATGCCACACGATATGTCTGCCTGGTCCCTTGAGAGTTATAGTGACTTTGCTTTGTTGTTGTGTGGTTCTCCGTTCACTGTGGGTGTGGTGGATAATGAACCAGGGAATATTCACCACACACCTAGCCATGTTCTGCCCGTTCTGCCTAAACCTGTTTATGTTCTGCCTGATTCCAAAATGGCCGCCACCATGCCTGTTCCTAAAGTGGCTGCCACCATGCCTGATCGTAAAATGGCTGCCACCATGCCTGTTCCTAAAATGGCCGCCATCCTGCCTGTCTCTGCACTTGCACCTGTTTGTGAGAAAGCTACCATCATTCCGGCACCTGAGCTTCAGAGAGCTATCATCACCACCACACCTGCACTCATGAGGGCTATTATTCACCCAGCACCTGACATCAAAATGGCCGCCACCATGCTTGCTCCCAAAATGGCCGCCATCCTGCCTGTCCCTAAAATGGCCGCCACCCTGCCTGTTCCCAAAATGGCCGCCATCCTCCCTGTTTCTGCACCTGTACCTGTTTTTGAGAAAACCACCACCATTCTTACCCCTGTACTTCAGAGAGCCATCATCACCACCACACCTGCACCCGTTTGTGAAAAAGCTATCACCATTCCTGCACCTGTTATTCAGAGGGCCATCGTCACCACCACACCTGCACCTAGGAGAGCTATTTTTCACCCTGCACCTGTCGTGAAGATAGCCGCCATGCCTGAACCAACAGCTGAGGTATGTCTCCTGGACTATAGACTTTCTGAGTTTGCCATAGCCCTGTGGTGCGTTTGGTCTGCCTGCTGCTCGTTTGTCTCTTGTGTTTCTCAAGGCCCTGAACCCGAACCCCTGGACTCACCTGACCGGCCTGATTCACCTGACCTGCCTGATTCACCTGACCTGCCTGATTCACCTGACCTGCCTGATTCACCTGACCTGCCTGATTCACCTGACCTGCCTGATTCACCTGACCTGCCTGATTCACCTGATCTGCCTGATTCACCTGATCTGCCTGATTCACCTGATCCGCCCGACTCCTCTGATTCTTCTAATTCATCCGACTCATCTGATTCATCCGACTCATCTGATTCATCCGACTCATCTGATCTGCCTGACTCATCGGATTTGTCTGTCCGGCCTGATTCACCGTCTGAGACATCGCCACCTGGGACAGTGGGAGCTTTCCCAAGTTTTTTTGGGGGGGGGGTAGTACCCGGACACAGGGAGGAGGCAGAGGACACCAAGGCGGAGGCCGAAGTGTGCTCAGACCCTTCCTCTCCTTGTGTGCCAGGTCTATTCCTGCCCCATGACCCAGGTCCCTGCCTGCCCCATGACCCAGGTCCAAGCCTGCCCCATGACCCAGGTCCAAGCCTGCCCCATGACCCAGGTCCAAGCCTGCCCCATGACCCAGGTCCAAGCCTGCCCCATGACCCAGGTCCAAGCCTGCCCCATGACCCAGGTCCTAGCCTGCCCCATGACCCAGGCCTACATCTGCCTCATGATCCGGGACCATGCTGGCCCCACGACCCTGGACCATCCTGGCCTCATGACCCAGGACCTCTTACGAACTGCCCTGCCTTGCCAAGAGGTCCTGGCCCGCCCGCCCACCCTCTATTTGGACTTTGTTTTGTGAATGTTGGGCTCCGGGAGTCGCCCTTTAGAGGGGGGATTCTGTAAGGTTTTGTCTTGTATTTTCTTGTATTTTGTGTATTTTTGTTATTTGTTCTTGTATTTTATTCTCTGCTCTGTTTGGACTTTTATTTTGAAACTCATCATGCCATGTCACGCTTCACACTTCCTGTTTGTTCCTGTATATAAGTCACTTCCTGTACACCTGTTCCCTGCTGTATATTACATCCGTATGCCCAGCCTGTTACCTGTTTTCGTGATCTGTGACCTGTTTATCTGTTTCTGCTAACCTGTATCTGCCTGTTATTTGACCCACGCCTGTTTTATTGGATTTATGATTGTGACTCTGCCTGCCTTGACCTCTCGCCTGTTATTTGGATTACGTGTACTGGATTTACCCTGTTTGGATTTGGTTGCTGGCCCTTTATTGGGATTTTACAAATAAACACCTTTTGCACATGGATTCTCCTCTTCATCGCTTTCTTTAAAGCAACCCATTACACCAAGGCACTCGAATGGTGTAGAAATGGTTAAAAAGCCTTTATTTCACATGGCTTAATCTTTAAAAACAGGTGACAACTACACCTACGCGTTGTTTTTAAAGATTAAGCCATGTGAAATAAAGGCTTTTTAACCATTTCTACACCATTCGAGTGCCTTGGAGATTTCTTATATATTGATTAGAATTATCCCTTGCATCCAAAGAGCACCGAGAAGAGCATTTTACACCCCATGCAGCACTTCGTTTGCATTTTTTGCTTTGATGAAATATGTACGTCTGTTTAGCGATTAATACATAAATAATTAATGTATTAGTCACGTCAACACATTGATATTATACGTGAAACGCAAGTATAATTAGGTAAAAATACACACAAATTCTCATAAGATCACATTTTCATTACATTGAAAATACAATACACTCTCAGAGAAATGACACAAAAGTTGTCACTGGGACCTTTTATAAGGTCCTAATATGTACTATTAGGTGCAGATATGTACTTTTGAGATACCAGTATGTACCAATGTGCACCTTTTAGGTACAAAAGTGTACTTAAATGGATGATAATGGGCCCTATTTTAACAATCTAAGCGCATTGTCTAGAGCGCACAGCGCAACGTCTAAATGGGCGTGTCCGAATCTACTTTTGATAATTTAACAACAGGAGCAATGGTTTGTGCGCCGAGCACATGATCGAAAAGGGTTGGTCCTATTTTTTAATGAGTAATGGGAGTATTTTGGGCGTAACGTGCAACAAACCAATGAGAGTCTCAGCTCTCATCCCCTTTAAAAGCCTCTTGCGCTGGTGCTATGTCTAATCCCTATTTAGATGACAGACTTGAAATTGTTATTTTTTTATTAAAACCTTTAAAACCCATTTTCTTTTAGTCATGGAAGTAAAAAAGCAGGCTTTAATTGCTTTAAATGTATGGCTATCCAATATCATCAAAAAAAATTACAAGTATGTAAGAAAAGGTTTGTACTCTAAAAATACTTTATTTGTAACAAACAGGAGAAAAATAATTTACAAACGGCTCTCCGCACGTTTCAGCACTTGGACAGCGTCGCAAGTATTTTTTAAGCATTACTTAAAAATGTTTCTCATCTCACCATATCCACAGGTACAGAGTCATCATATACATAAAATCCGTGAGGTAGCATTAAAAAAACATTTAAAAACAGATGAATTTTTTTTAAAGCAAAGCATTTATTTACTTACAGGTAAAGCAGCTCTTTGCACCTTCTATTGTCTCATAATCGGTTCTCATTTATGTCCAAGAGACTCGATAATAATCTTTTACATTCAATCCTTTAATCTTTCATATTTAAAAGCATTTTTGTGCTGCTACGCATTCATGTATGTGATGAGCAAACCCACGTTGTTGTCCCGTTTTTAGGCGCGCATTACTAATAGACTTTAGACCAGGTTTCTGTTGGTCAATGGCGTAGTCTGTTAGTTGCCTCAAAATAGCAACGCGCCAACAATGCGCCTGAACACACCTCGTTTTCAGACCAGAACGCCCATGGGCGCAAAAGGGGGCGCAAATGCATTTGCTATTTAAACAACATGGCGCTAAACGTGAAAATGATAATTGCGCAGGGTGGAAACTAGCAAAAGACACTTGCGTCCCGCATTGCGCCGGGTGTAAGATAGAGCCCAATATCTCTTTGGTCCCTCTCCTTATACGGCTCAGATTTAGTTTTGCATTGTGATTTTGGACCACTGTTGCTTTTTGACCCATATGTAATTTACACAAGTGGGAGCTGAAGAACAAGTATCAAATCACCATTTGTGGTTCTTCATAGACGCAAGACCGCTATAATAGTGCAATTTTCTCAAGGACAGCGTGCTTGTAATTTTCCTACAAGATTTCCTGAGAACTGGGCTCATTTTTAAGACTATTTTGTCCACATTCCCTTTAACCTACCGAACAAGGTGAAATTGGCACCATGAACTGTTTTTCCTAGCACAAATTGGCCAAAGCTCCAAAGACAGAATTACCAGTGGCCATTTGGGGGCAGGAAGGGCCCAAACCAAAACAACCTTTCATGTGTCGAGTACTGGAGACTCTTTCCCGTCAAATCATTAGTATCTGAATAGCAAGAAGGTCCGCCATTCATTCATAACTTGTCTTGTTTATTGAGTTTGTTGAGTGGACTCTCAAACGGTTTTTTACACAACTCAGCTGAGTTTTTACATTTAGTAGCAAAGGTTGTAGCAAAAGGATTTTTGTATATATGTAGAATCATCTTAAACGTTCTGTATTATGTTTCTACATTTTTTGCATTCAGCCAATTCACCCAAATGCAAGAGAAGATCAATCATGGTCAATGCTTTTTAGTCATGCATGCTACACTGAAGGCTGTGCTGATATTACATTAAGTTACAAAGTAAGAGACGCTGGTAACTTCTAGCATGTGTGCTTTGGGTCATGGCCAGCTTTTGGCTCTCACACCCTTCCCTGAGAGCTGTGCGAACGTCTGCTTCACAACACACACATTTCCACCGCCAGACTAATGCACATACTGTTCCGTTTCATCAGGAGCTGTGCTGAAAGAAAACTACTCATCTAAATGAGTTACTTATTGACATTGTTTTGAGTATTTTATTGAAGACATTCAAAGCCTTGACAGAAGTCTAAATATTGTACAGGCGATGCATACTGAGTTGGATTTCCATGCAACCATGTAAAACCTTGTATTGCAATTTGTGATACAATTTGAAACAATTGGAATACAATTTGGATTTTTTTTTTTTCATTTTAAAAAGTTTAGTTTTTAAAGGAAAACACCACACGTTTTTCAATATTTTACTATGTTCTTACCTCAATTAGACGAATTAAAACATACCTATCTGTTTTCAATGCGTGCACTTAATTTTTGTTCAGTGTGTCATAAATGTGTTAGCAATTAGCCTAGCCCCATTCATTCCTATGGATCCAAACAGGATGAATTTGAGCCACCAAACATTTCCATGTTTTCCCTATTTAAAGACTGTTACATGAGTAGTTACACAAGTAATTATGGTGGCACAAAATAAAATGTAGCGATTTTTTTAAGCGGATAAATATGAGAACTGTAATTTATGGCGTAAGAGCACTTAGTTTGTAGCACTTTGACCGCGGCACGTAGTAACATCATCACTCCTGACTACTCCCACTCCTGCTCAAACTTCCGTCAATATTACTGCGCTTGAGGTTGAAGTGTTTGGTGGCTTCTTAATTCTTCCCTGTTTGGATCCTAAGGAATGAATGGGGCTAGGCTAACTGCTAACACATTCACAACGCGCTGTATAAAAATTAAGTGCACGCATTGAAAAAAGATTGGTATGTATTAATTTGTCCAAACTGAAGTAAGAACATAGTAAAATATTGAAAAACTGTGGTGTTTACCTTTAAAGGCATAAAGTTTACCCAAAAATGAAAATCTTTTCATTTACTAATCCTCATGTTGTTAACCTGTTTGAGTTTCTTTATTCTGTTGAACACAAAAGAAGATGTTATTATATATTGGCGGTACCTATTGACTTCCATATAGACGGTTTCATCGGACGCACGTGCGGTGACGCGCTTACACGTGTGGTCCGAACTTTACTTCTGGTTTCTGTTTGTTTAATGGTCTGACTAGTTGCTGAAACTGAACTGTTTTGGTTTACTAGGTAGTAGGTACTCTACATGTTGTTTATGTTGCGGCTTGTATAAATAAACTACTTTAAACAGATTTTGTTGTTATTTATTCTTAGCAAATTTTACCGGAAGTTGCATGTTTTCCACGAAAGGCGCTTGTTTATGTTGTTACTGCTGAAACCGTCTATAGGAAAGCAAATACTATTGAAGTCAATGGTGTTCAAAAACAGTTTGGTTACAAACTACTCAAAATATCTTCCTTTGGCTTTGTGTTCATCAGAACAAATACATTTATACAAGTTCGTAACAACTCGAGGGTCAGTAAATGATGACAGAATTTTCAGTTTTTAGGTGAACTATCCCTTTAAGTATTAAAGGTGCAGTGTGTAAATTTTAGCGGCATTTAGTGGTGAGGTTGCGAATTGCAACCAACAGCTTAGTCCACTGCTCACCCCTCAATTTTGAAACACATAGAGAAGCTATGGTAGCCGCCACCAGACAAACATGTCATCTTCGGAGACAACTTAGTAAAAAAAATTGTCCGTTAAGGGCTTCTGTAGAAAAATGGGGGCACAAAATGGTGACTTCCATATAAGGGGACCCCCGGTGTATGTAGATAAAAAGGTCTCGTTCTAAGGTAATAAACACATAGCGGTTCATTATTAAAGGTCTTTATACACCCCTGATAATATAGGTATGTATTATTGCATTTCTGTCTTCTGCATTTCCTTCTAAAAATTACTCACTGCACCTTTAATATTTGAAGTGTATATACTTTATTTATTGCAAAACCATTTTTGTGCAATTTTATTTGTTTATATTATTTATAATTGTTGCTTAAGCAGCCAAACACAATTACAAACATGTTGAACAGTAATACTGTAATATTTGCTATAGGTACAGCAAGGACTTCAACTTTGGACTGCCCATTGTACAGTATGCTGGTACTAGGGACGAATTTAAAAGCCATTAGCAGAAAAGCAATATTAGGACAGTTCAACGGCAAATTCTTTCTTCACTGCTTACAACCGCCAGAGATTGTTTGCTAGTGTGTATCCATCTGTTGCCTCACCTTAGTATAGCAAAAATGTGAAAATTATTTAATAATTTCAGGTTTTGCTGCAGACAAATAAAGGACTTAAAGGGATAGTTCCCCCAAATATGAAAATTCTGTCATAATTTACAGCAGTGTTTCTGAACTAGGGGTCCGGGGCCCACAGGGGGGCTTTAACTGCTTTCAAATGGGGCCTCAAGATGACTTAAAGTTATCCAAAATAATACAAAACAAGGGTTATAATACGCTAAATCGATCAAAAATCAAGATATTTATTATTTTTTGGTTATTTTGTAACACATTTACATCATACCAAGCTCTATTTAATTAGGTAGTAATTGAGAGAGTGGAGGGGGGGGCTTGAAATATTGCTGTGCACTGTAAAAAAATTAAAACATCTTGGTTTTACAAGTCAATTCAACCTACTTTTTTATGTTTTGGCTTAAAAAAAAGTTGACATAACTTATAAAATATGTTGATTTGCCAAACATGCTTCGGTTTTTTTTACAGAAAATGAAAAAAGATTGAGAACCACTGATTTACAGGTTGTTACAGACCTGCATACATTTCTTTGTTCTGCTTAACGCAAATAAATATATTTTGAGCAGTGTTTGTAACCAAACCGTTTCTGAGCACAATTGACTTCCATAGTTTTTGTTTTTCTACACTCTAAAAAACAAACGGTGCTATATAGCACCAAAACAGTTGCTTTGGATCGTAACGATAGAAGAACCATTTTTAGTGCCATATAGCACCGGTGAAGAACCAGTGAAGCACCAGTGAAGCACCTGTGTAGAACCATATAGTGCTATGTAGAACCATATGTGGTGCTATATGGCCCCTATATGGTTCTACACTGGTGCTTCACTGGTGCTTCACCGGTGCTATATGGCACTAAAATGGTTCTTCTATCGTTACGATCCAAAGCAATTGTTTTGGTGCTATATAGCACCGTTTGTTTTTTTAGAGTGTACTGTGGAAGTCAATGGTGCTCCTATTTCTGCTTCATTACAAATATCTTCCTTTGTGTTTAGCAGAGCATATAAATGTATACACGTCTGTAACAACTTGAGGGCGAATAAATGATAACAAGATTTTCATTTTTGGGTGAACTGTTAACAGCTGGAAAATAAATAAATAGATGAAAAAAATAAATATATGCAAGTTTTAAAGTTCAACTAGCTATATTTAACCACACTGTCATTCTGTGTAAACAAGACAAATGCATGAACTTTAAAAATGTCCAGTGTTATCTATATTTTATTTAAGGAATGATAGGAAATTGTCATGTTTATAAATTCCACAGCCTGATTCCACTGAAATCTTCTGTTTGATTCCCTTGTGTGTGTGTGTGATAACACTTACGGGTGTATTATGTCAGATTATATCTTCAGTGAGACTTTGGTATGTGACAACAAGAAAAAAATAACAAAGGCAATAAATAAAGCATAATATAGGCAAACGAATAAAGGGGTTATAAGTACAAATACACACACATACACACTGAGTATTAAACACTTCTCTGATGTAAGTATAAGAAACTAAATATAAATTGTTAAATATTTTATGGATAACATTGACATGTCATGTACTAAATGAGCTTTGTCTTTTTTTTAATTTTACCCAAAAATACCTGTCATGTTCTTCCAAACCAGTTTGCTGGTATGCTTTAGTTGCCATAAAAATGTTTGAGTTAACTAATATTTTTAAGTTACATTAAGGTAGAATTTTAAGGCAACCAGGTAAATTACTTTTTTAAGTTGAACCAACAAATCTTTTTTATATTGTGTGCAATACAAAAGGAATTTGTGAGGAACCTATAGAATTTCATTGTGACCAAAAGACAAAGTTTTTGACTTTAACCAACTCAATATGTATATATCAGCCCAGGCACACGAAATTACGTACCGTAATTTTTTATTCTTTTTCATGATATTGTCACGAATTTCCACATTTTTTCGTATGATCGTATCGTATCACGAATTTCTGTTTATGTGTCATTGTCACGTGTTGGTTACTCAACTGTTTTTTCCTATTTTCTTACCATTGACGCTTCGGTTTAGGGTTAGATTTACATAAAATGACATCCTTTCCCAAACCCAACTCTAACCCTAACGGCAGACGTCAATGTTTTAAAATGTAGAAAATATAAAAAAATAAATCAGAAAAAATAGTATAAACCAATACTTCGTAATGCCAGTGACAACCTAATGCAAACACCAAATTCCCTAAACCGAAGCGACAATAGTTTGAAAATAGGAAAAAGCAGTTGAGTAACCAATACGTGACAATGACACGTAAACAGAAATTCGTGATACGATCATACGAAAAAATGCGGAAATTCGTGACAATATCATGAAAAAGAATAAAAAATTACGTGACTATAGGTACATCATTTCGTGTGACTGGGCTGATATATACATATTGAGTTGGTTAAAGTCAAAAACTTTGTCTTTTGGTCACAATGAAATTCTATAGGTTCTTCACAAATTCCTTTTGTGTTGCACACAATATAAAAAAGATTTGTTGGTTCAGCTTAAAAAAAGTAATTTACCTGGTTGCTTTAAAATTCTACCATAATGTAACTTAAAAATATTAGTTAACTCAAAAATTTTGACTGCGGAAAAATGCGGAAATTCGTGACAGTATCACGAAAAAGAATAAAAAAATTACGTGATAAGTACACAATTTTGTGAGACTGGGTAGCATATATACACATGTACCTGTAGACAGGTGTATATTAAATCTTTTTTCTAAACATCTGCGTATTAATCTTGGAAATATCTTCCCAATTTAATTTAAAACCGTTTACAAGTACAAATATTTAAACATTTGTCCACAAACTTAAGAATAGCTATCACATTCATCTTATGGATAGATTTGGTAAGCTTTTTGTTAACACTTTTATTAAATCCCCAAAGAAAATCAGACCTGAGTTTAGTACATCTGTATTTGTGATCATCTGCTGTCCACATATAACTGCGTGTATCTGTTGATCTTCCATAAATAGGTTGAGACAGATCATCCCTAGCAATCTTGCCAAGTAAACAACATGGAC
This sequence comes from Misgurnus anguillicaudatus, assembly GCF_027580225.2. Taxonomy (NCBI): domain Eukaryota; kingdom Metazoa; phylum Chordata; class Actinopteri; order Cypriniformes; family Cobitidae; genus Misgurnus; species Misgurnus anguillicaudatus. The sequence goes on from NW_027395279.1 coordinate 9,421,484, forward strand.
TTTTTTGGCTCTGCTGGACATCCAGCATTAATTCTAAACCTAATGGCAAAACCAGAACAAAAAACATAAACAAAATTTCTTGAGAGAAAGTTACAAACAATAATGACTAACTCTGTGTTAAGTACAATTTAAATCTCATTAAAAGTTGAGAAATAACATTTATTTCCCACTAGCAGAACCAAACAGAATTGCCCGTAATTTCCAGTACACTCGTCTGTTTCTCACTGGTCAGACCAAAACAGTCCAGGACCCAATTTATTGGTTAAGCCCATGTTTGGCTGGTTGGGCTGCTGGACAAACAAACAACGCAATGTTTTCAATGTGTAAACCCAGTCACAGTGTTTATACTGTTCTGAACGAGTCACACAAGACCTTCTGGCAACTGCAAACTAATGAACTGTTTTTACTGTGGCTTTACTTCACAATCCAAAAATTGTGTCATTTTTGCAATACTTGGCTTTAGTGCAAACTTTCTAGGATTTAGTTTTCTCTTTGAGGTAATTTGATGCAGAGGTTGATTAAGACCTGTAGCTGAGTAAGTTAGTTTAAGTTTGTTAAAGTGTTAACATAGCTACCAATATAACACTGGCACATTTGATCCATAGACTGTAAAGGTGTATGACACGACGTCGCTTCCTTCCATAGTTGAACGTAAAATGTACGACGATGGGCTCTGACATGTTACGCAAAACGTCAGTTTGGAGCAAGAGCATGCGCAGAAGGAATCTGTGGACTAGGCTTATGAGGCTATGCTGCAGCATCAAACTTCCGCCCAAATGCTTGCACGTCCAAATCAAAACGCCTCTTTTGTCTTGCTAATATAAGGCGAGTTACATTCAACTAATTTCGTCGGTGTGAAACATAGCCTGTAAAAAAAGATGGATGACGCCCGTTCGCTCTCTTCCATTGGTGAAAAGTGAAGCCGCCAGTGGCGCTGACATCTTGGGTCTTGCGCAGTAACGATTTCGGGACAAGTCCTGCGCAGTAGTGAGCAAGAAGTAAAACCATCTTTCGGAA